>NC_067460.1:3863166-4083166 GCF_025434085.1 Hippocampus zosterae
TCCCTCTATTTAGCATCCGCAGCGGCGTTGCACTTTTTCCTGAAAATGTGTTCAAACTCACTGCATGAGCGATTTAATATTTCCAGTTGTAGTGGGGTGACAAAACACAGCCCTCCTCTTCCCCGTTGCCATGGTGACTCATCAAATTGGGGATTCATTGATACTGGATTTTCATAGTTGCAGTGCACACCCTTAACTCCAGGTGAAGACAGTTGATTAAACTGTTTCATATCCGCTGCTCTGTACCCGGAAACTCAAGCGCTTCCTATCTCAGAGCAGATCAACTCAGAGTTCAGCGTTGAACACAAAGTTTGCTGAACACTCTTTGTCAAACGGACCCCTGGACTGAAAGAAACCAGGGAACTCTAGACAAACAAACTTACAAGGAACAGCTGGACAAGATACAAGTGCCTGACAATACTGATTGGAAGACAACAACGGTACTGGGCTGACGAGAACAAGCGGACACAAAAACCTATTTAGCAAGACAAGACACAACAAAATGGACCCAGAGAAAACATGAAACAAAACATAGATCATGAAAAACTAGTGTACTGTGTCCCTAAACATAAAAATGACTGAAATGATACCAGACTTGTTTACAAATGCATATTTAGAAATAGACAAATCATCAAATTTAATGTTTCGTTTTCAGAATTTCACACTTAATGGGTGGGTAGACACTTGAGGAACACACATTTGATGCAATCAATTAAACCCCCACTTATGTCCCCTTTAGCCCTTTCATGCACCCTGTAACCCGATAACATGATAAACTGTCCACGAGAGTGATCGCTGTTCCTGAAAAGGTGAAAATACATATTGGGAAAGAAATGAAAAACAATGCTAACTGTGTGTTAGAGATGCTCTAACTGTTGCTAAGGTCACTCATTCAGACAGCTATGACAGACCGGCTTAGTATAATGAAGCCTTATGCAGCATATGATTCGCATGTGACCACTTTGACAGACTCGTTCACAGTCAGCATCAGTCTGATGCTTTTCCCACCTCTTTATTAATGTCCTCATACCGCACATTGAACAGTAGTCAGATGAACATACGATTCTTTGAAGGGGTAAATGTGTGTTGTTAAACAGATTAGTTGTTGATATATTAATTCAACAGACTATAATGTTAATATTTGCATTTGACCTCGATAGCATACGCTGAGCTCCAGTGTTGGGAAAGTTAATTTCCCAATTGTGAAGTAGGTAGAAGTCCACCTCACAAATGTTGAAATAAATGCGTTCAATTCCTGTAGATCATAATTGAAATTGTTTTTCCCCAAATGAATTAGTTCATAGTTCATAGTTTTCCCCCCCAAATGCATTTCTGTGAGCTGTTACCCTCTTTGCATGATGGCATTTGCCCATTGTTGCCACCCATTCAGCCCACGCTAGTATCCGGGTGCAACCATCACCCGAGAGTCCCCCCAAAAGTCGGCAGTCTTATTACATGAATTATCTTCTCTTTTCAATGAATGAAAACAAAAACAGGACTGCGGTCCTGAATCTGCAAACATAAACACGATCTGCTATAGGAACCAGGCTTAGGTCGGAAACAATCAATCAGTCTATCTTACAGCTGCACTTGGGCGATGACAACAAAGCCCCGACTGCTGTGCCGCTACTTAATGTTTTTGGGGTGTGGACTGATCAGTTGCCGCGTTTTAATTTTTAAAAGTCACAGCCGATACTGTATTTTCACCTTTCGTATCTTGAAATTTCTTTCGTAACTAGAGGCAATATTTTCCTGTTGAGGCGTTTCGTAACTTGATATTTTCGTATGAAGAGACGTTTGTCAGCAGAGGTACCACTGTATAGGTTCAGTTCCAACTTGTGATCGGAAGAGACAAGCTGAGAGGGCTGTCGCGAAGGACGGAAGAGGGAGACTTGGTTGAGTGGGGAAGGTTGAAGTCGAGGCGGAGACTGATTTTCTAATGGACGAACAATTGGTCTCTCATGGCTGAATCCAGAGGGCAGCCACCTTATGTTGTTCGTGTTTGTGCAGGTCGTGAATGTTTGATTTCTCACCAGGGTTCGTTCATGGTCGCAAACATGTTGAACATGTTCGAAATTTCCTTGCGACAAGAAAAACTGGCGGAGGCCATTAAAACTGTTGGCCAACCTCCAGCAAATGTCTTTGGGAACTTGAACAAACCCTTAAGAAAAATCTAGATCTGCTACCCTCGCAAACACGCTCAAACATTTGCCACTAAGTGGGAGATGGGCTTCACTGATATATTGGTTTTTCTTTTTTGCTGAAAATCCTGGTGAGTCTTTTATATCCTAGGACCTCTGTATGGAGTAATGAGTGCCTGTCAAAGACTGCATTTCACTGTATATTGCATTTTATTATACTGCATTTCACCATTCACAGTATATTATCTCAGTATCGTTAATCATGATTGATAGAGGTTAAGTTTTTATTTTTACAGCAAATTTTGTCCTGATGGGTTTTGCTTCATGATTCATGGCTTTGACAACATGATGCCAGTGGCGGTTCTAGATCAATTTCACTGTAGGGGCCTGGCTGGGGCCAGGGGTTTTGATAGAGCGGCACATTCAACCCAGGGCAAACATGACAAAGAGTCAAAATCTTATTTGACTTTTATTTTTATCAAATTTTTAAACCTTTGCAGACATAACATTACAGTGAAGATGAAAAACAGTATAACAATCACAGTCATATTGAATTAAGTGCTAAAAAAGGATTCATATAGGTGCAGATCTCGTGGAACAGTCTTAAGCTCCCCCTACTATTACAGCAACCGTATTCTGCGATTTTGGGGATTTCTGGCAAACCGTCCGAAGTGATTCCAGATTCAGTGCTTTTGACCTCCTATACTCAATGCAAAGTACACCAAGATTGCTTAGTCTATCATAGTGGACATGAGGTATGTTTTCACATGATTGAATGTGGAAAAACTCTGTTCTTTTTGTGCCACTATTATTATATTGTCCACGTGCCATGGACAAAGTGACAGTCTCAGTTTGCTCATACTCAGAATCTTCATCTGTCTCTTCTTTTTTAACTTTAAATTTTTAACCGTGAAGAGGAATTACACTTCAGCAACACTACTGTTGCAGGCTTGCTTGGTTTTGTATTGTGGTCTTACCTTGACAATATAATATCACTCATTGTCGTGGTAATCTTGGGACTGCTTCTCTGGGGGCTGCTGCTCATTTTCACGCTTGTCTTTTTTCAGTGGTGCAGCACTTTAGTTCCACCTTTTGCGTCGGCAACTGGGCGCTACTGTATAGTCTACGTTCAGAGGCAGGGGCCACATTGGCATCCGGAATCAGTGCTACAGGAGCACTGGCCCTTGTAGGCCCCTCCCCAAGAACCGTACTGCATGATGCAGACCAATCTAAGGCTAGCACACGGAAGTATTAGTAATCCCTTATTTTTCGTAGTTAATGGGGACCAGAAATGCCACGCAAAAGGTGAAACCCGTGAGGTAAGATCCCTATCGCCACCCCACCCCCCCACAGCCTCAGGAATTATTGTGTATGTGTGTGTGGGTACCAGCATGTTTCAAATATGTAATCAGTATTTATACTTTATATATTTGAGAGAGGGTGGCTCAGTGGGCCAGTGGTTAGCGCGTCAACCTCACAGTGCAGAGGTCGTGGGTTCAATCCCTGCTCCGGCCTTCCTGTGTGGAGTTTACATGTTCTCCCTGCGACGGAATTGGTTTTCTCCGGATACTCCGGCTTCCACCCACATTCCAAAAACATGCATGGCAGGTTCATGGAACACTCTAATGTGACCCTAGGTTTGAGTGTGAGCGCCGATGGTTATTCATCTCTGTGTGCCCTGCGATTGGCTGGCAACCGGTTCAGGGTGTCCCCCGCCTACTGCCCGAAGACGGCTGGGATAGGCTCCAGCACCCCATGCGACCCTTGTGTGGATATAGTGGTTTGGAAAATGGATGGATGGCTTTGCATTAAAACGAGACTTGATTTTTTTTTCATATAATGCTCTGAATTTACTGGTTCACATCAAACAGAGCAATGTGACCTTTGAACTACAATGAATTTGACACCTATGAACTACTAGAGCACAAAATTACCTGAGCTTAGATGCCTGAACCTTTTCATCTTGTCCAATGTGCTGTGCGAAAGAAAATCTTCAAAGATCACTTTAGAAACATATGAAATCCCAATTAAATGTGAATAAGAGCTGGCTAAGGAAATCAGTGCGGAGCTGTGCAATTGCTCCGTTTCGAGCTCCCTGCAGATGAAAGACACATTCCTACTCTGCATGTTGCTGTGTTCCTCAGACGGATTTCCAGCTGGGAACTGCTCTAATCACCTGGCAACAATATTGACATAGAAATAGAAACTCTGGAGAGGACAAAACTCCAGCTCTCTGCTTGTCACACATACATCTGGCTGTCAGAGTTCATGCACACACCGTAGGAGGAAATTCACATGTTACATGTAGGTTATGGAAAATTATGGAATAATTAGATGGACATTGTAAATTTGGCGGCATTGAATAGAAATGTGAACCAGTAAAGGGTCAAGAAAATAAGACCCAATCCTTGGCCATGATAGAAGTCAGATCCTCGCAAATGTGGTGGCTTTTTATTGGTGTGTGTGTGTGTGTGTGTGTGTCCTTATTCCTTAGTCCTTATTCTTGACTTGTGATTTTAAAACTAGTTATACATCAATTTATTCCGCCCTGTGTATGTAATATGTGGAGGCGATTAAACATTGATATGGTGGCACAAAATTCATTACGGGCCTCCAAGCGAAACCGTAACTACAATGTGGCCCGCAACAAACATGAGTTTGACACCACTGGTATAATTGATACAAATATGATTTGCTTGCAAATGTGCATGGAGAACATCCTCTGATGATAAACGCTTTCAGGGACGGTGGATACTACAGTGGACAGCTTATCACTTTATCAGGTTACAGGGTGTATGAAAGGGCTAAGGTATTTCATTATAGCTTTGAGCACAAAGGAAACACCAAACCTGTGTTTCTTTCATTTCTTGCAGGATCTAGAAAGATGACAAGCAAATCCAACAGCAGCGCTCAGGACAGCAAGGTGCCTTCCTCCCCTCTTCTGTCATCAGCAAAGAGGCAACGTCTGGTCACCAAAGACGGACGCTGCACCCTTCGCCCTCCGCTGTGTCCCTCTGGTTCATGGCTCGGAGCGTCGAGCCGGGCCTGGCTTTTAGCCCTCCATGACATGTGGGGACAGTTGGTGGGTTTGCGCTGGAGATGGGTCCTCTTGACCTTCTGCGCATCCTTTGTGGCCCACTGGCTGCTGTTCGCTTGTCTTTGGTACTTGCTGGCTCACATCAACGGAGACCTAGATGTGCTGGATCACGACGCCCCGCCGCAGGGGCATGTGGTTTGTGTGAAACACATCACCAGCTTTGCAGCCGCTTTTTCCTTTTCCCTTGAGACGCAGCTCACCATCGGCTACGGCACCATGTTCCCCAGTGGCGATTGTCCGAGTGCCATAGCACTGCTGGCTGTGCAGATGTTGCTGGGGCTCATGCTTGAAGCATTCATCACAGGTACACTTATTTCCTCCACCCTTCTTTTGACCAACATGAAACTCAGGACACATTTGGAATTAAACAGAAGCCGAGTTGCCCATAACAAATATGTTTCTTTGGTTCTGGAAAAGATAAAACCGGTCAAACAAAATTTCCCCCAAATTTTATAATTATGGAAATGCGAGAAAACTTTTCTTGATTATTTTTTTTGTGCATTTTTTTCTCAAGTACATCAGGCTTTCATCATAATGATAATACAGTAATCTATTGTGATATGTAGCTTAGTCATATATTCCATAATATTTTTAATTAAGGATTAGATTCAGCAACAGGTTAATTTTTTTCTGAAACGACATGGCTATAAATGATAACGCTTGGTAAAATTCATATTGGGCAAGCTTTTGTGGGTAAAACTTCAAAACCCCAAAAAAATTAAGACATCTAGATGTGCTGGAAAAAGGCCAAGACATGTTTAAAATAATCATTCAAATATATTTACGGGCACATAGAGCCATCTGTAATGAAAATTTGCTGTTGATCAATTTCATGGAATGTGTTTGAGGCGAGGTTTTTCTCGTAAATGAAAAATTATGAAAAAACTAAAACATTAATATAAAAACACGAATACTAACTGAACTCTTCACAAGCATTTGCTCTGGAGCTAATTTAACCCAGTTGCGTTCACTCGTACACATTTACACCGGTGCTGCCTCGCAAACGACCATTTGCCCCGGAGCAAATATTTGACCCACCTCCCTGAGGTGGGTCAAATTTGGTCCGGTATAAGCTCTTTTCCGGGGCTACCCCGGAGCTAATTTGCACGTGTGAACGCTCTACTGGGGCAGCCCCGGTGCAGCACCGGACCAAATCTTGCCGTGTGAACAGCCCTAAAGACAAAAACTAACTGAAACTCCATTTTACATTTATAGAACAAAACTAGCTGTAATTTGAGCCAAAATGTCCTCCACTTTTATTTTTGTTAGTTAACCCTTTCATGCACCCTGTAAACGAGATAAGATAAGCTGTCCACTGTAGTAACTGCTGTCCCTGAAATGGTTAATTTCATACATGAGCTTTTCAGATGTATTTCTGTTTTACTGTTTAGTCATAGAACTGCGATTGGCTGACAACTGGTTCAGAGTGTACCCCGCTGACCGCCTGAAGTCGGCTGACATGGGCGCCAGCACACCCACGACCCTCGTACGCTTTAGCAGACTATAAAAGGGATGGATTTTCGGTCACAGAGAAGAAGGAAGGTCGAACTGTCAGTTGGGAATTGTAGTTTAGTACACAGTACACAGTGACCTTTTTTTTTTTAAACTTGCATTCAACAAGGCAAGGCAAATGTATTTATAAAGCACATTCAGACACAAGCCAACTCAATGTGCTTCACATAACCAAAAGCACAACACCTAAAATGGGGGTCACCAATTCCGGTTCTCGAGGGCCTCTATCCGGCATGTTTTAGATGTTTGCCTCCTCTAAAACACCTGATTCAAATGATCAGGTTCAATATCAGACTTCTAAAGAACTTGTCGATGAGCTAATCATTTAAATTAGGTGGAGAAGGGGCACATTGAAAACATGCAGTATGGGGACCCTTGAGGACCGCAGTTCGTGACCCTTCAACTAAAAGCATTTACAAGCAGAACAGCTGAAGACCTTGACAGGAAAAGCAAAGAGAACAAAAGTAACCTATTAAAATGACTAAAACAAATAGGACAAACACACACACACACACACACACACACACGCTGATACAAGACGAGGGTCAATATTTTTTTCCCATTTTTTTAAATTTATCACAAGATTTCACTGCTAACAATGTGGCAAACATCCTCCAGAGATAAAATAAACATTTTTACTGAGATTTGGGATGTCGTTTGTGTGTGAATGTATTTGGTGTGGTGAAAAATAGCCATCCCGACCACTCTTCGTGACAAGCCAACACACCCATGTAATGAAGAGCTCTTTATACTCATAACATACATGGTTTCAAAAACAGCTGTTTCCAGTAAACTGGCAGAATGTCAATGCAACACAGTACACAAAATCGAGTCCTACATTTTCTATAATGTGACAATACGTAGACAGAAAAAAATTACGTTACATGTGTTATCTTCTGTGTCCACGTGGTACCCCTGACAATTTACTTTACGCTTCCACTGGAACAACTTTTGTATGTTAAACCCAAAGTTCAATTGGTTGACTGTAAAACATGATGGTAACATTTAAAACAAACAAAAAAAACAAAAAACGTTAGTTTCTTCTATGATCACCAAGTAAACTAACAAACAACACTAACAAAAACTTTTATAACCCAGAGGTGAGGCATGGACAAAAATTTACAACGGGCATTTCACATTTTTGTTAGTTTGTTTTATTTCCATTTACAATCTCTGCCGTGTCTCAGTTGTCAGGCAGAAACACTTTTTCCATTGATATCACTTCAGAATAATCAGAATATTGATCCATATGTAGCATGAAGCATGACACGAAGTCTATAAATAAATAGGCATAAATCCTTGGCCTAAATACAAATGGCATTACAAAACAATAAACGAAAGACACACAAAAGGCACATAAACCTTGTGGGCTCACATCCGCAAAAAAATAAATATCTGTAGGAGTCTTGCTTGTCTCCTTCTTCCTTCGTTTAGTCAGTAGTTAACTATGCTTTTGGTATTATCGTCATTTCGTTATGGCTGCGCAGAGCTCATGAAGTAGTTGTCTGTTTGAGTGTGTGTTGCAAATCCACAACTCAATGAGGAATATAAAGACACTTTAATTGTTGAAGTCTTTGCCTCACAGGTCACTTTTCCATTTCATCATGTGCAAGCCTGAAAAAGATGAATGGGGCTTTCATTTCAAAATGTCGAGAAATCTTTTGACATCTATTTTACCAGACAAGTTGTGGTTACAGAAAAGATATTCTGGACTTGAATAGTAAAGCTGGTCCTTCTTTTCGGAAGCGTGTCACAAAATCCCAAACCAAAAGTACATCTTTGCTTCGTGAAAAACAGTGTCATGAAGAACGTAATTTGCCAATTCTCAATTGTCTACCAGGTGCATTTGTGGCCAAGATCTCTTGTCCTCAGAAGCGAGCCGGAGCCATCCAGTTCAGCCACCAGGGTGTGGTGGGCCAGCACCAGGGCCAAACTTGCCTCATGTTACGGGCCACAAACCTGCTGCGGCGTCCTCTGGTCGACGTGAAGGTGAGTGCCGTGCTCTATGAGGAGCACGAAGGCCAACCCCTGCACCAAACCTCCCTGGACTTCTACGTGGACCACCTGGGCCAGCATCCCTGCCCCTTCTTCATCTTCCCACTTACTTTTTACCATCCCTTGGACCACCGTAGCCCCCTCTACCCTGCCCTGCGTGAAGGCACGTCCAATCACTTTGAACTGGTGGTGTTCCTGTCAGCCTCGCAGGAGGGAACAGGGGACACCTGCCAGAAGAGGACCTCCTACTTGCGGCAGGAAATCCAGTTTGATCGTTGCTTTGCGCCCGCCTTGGGGCTGGATGCCTGCGGAAGGTATGTGATGAGCAACCATCACTTTGACACGATGCACTCCAAGGACCCTCTGGACAAGGACTGTGTTGTTCAGATCAACGGTGACGGCAGCGACAGGATGGAGTAAGGATACTGGAGAGGAGGTTACATTGGGACAAAAGGGCAGTTCGTGAGGTACAATTGTGGAGGGTAGATATGGATCAGACGGTATTTTGTCAGCTGGAAAGTAGATGATTTGGGGAAATTACGGTTTGTGTTGAATCATTTTTAGTTGTTAACCATTCAATGTTCCCAGAGAATGATACCAGATGAACCTGAAGGGGCTCTTTATTTTCCGTGTTTCACTCTGTGGGCCCAATTCCGATTAAAGTCCATCAATCCAGTTTCGTACTGCTTTTGCTTGTGAACGAGGGAACTTGAGGCAGGATGGACTGGCCAGTCAATTGCATTCACATTCATGGGCCCAGGGAGAACTGAGCCAAGATTCAGACTCTCGAATGTAAGGCAGCCATGCCTTCCACTCATCCTTCTGCCACGAATGCACATAATCTAATACTGTAATGTGCCAGATGCTTATTTTCACTATCTGGACATTTCTTTGTGCAGTTCGTATGCTTGCATGGATTTCCTACAGATTCTCAGTCCCCTCACCCATTCACGAAAAACATGCATGTTAAGCCACATGCACGCATGCAGACACTTCAAATGTGAAAGATGTGTGTTCTTTCCACCGCCAGCCAAAGTTTGGTTCTGACCACACAAGTAAAAATTTGTGATCCTTTGACATTGTCTTACAATTGTCTGCCACAACATTTTTCCAAGAAAGTAGTGAGGGGGCGGAATTGCTGATTAGACCACCCATGCACACAAACTCATGTTCACTCAATGTTCGCAATTGTTTTACAGGCATCCCATCATGCGACCTTTGTTGATTTTAATCGCAATGGAGGCAATCAGCGGAAAATTTTGTACGATTAATGGGAGGTGTGTATCCAAAATGAGGGAATACAAAAATCGTTCATGTCTCAACCTCAAGTGACATCACAGATTACAACTGCTGATGGTTATTTTTTTTCCCCCAAAAAATATGCACCAGGGTCAACATCTACAGTCACAGAATCTTATCCGCTTCCATTAATACTGTAGAGTAATGTCTGTACAACCCCACTCGAGTCACACGCAGAGAACCATGTTCCAGCATTTTTTTTATTTGGTACCTTCTATACAGTCGCGCTTTCAATTGGTTCATATCACTATACTGTAGAAGACAAACTTATGACATTTCAAGCAGCCAAACCGTAGGCTATTTGATTAAAGCTGAAGTTATGGCAGCTTTAATACTGTGTGATTATGTGTCGGCATAAAAAGGACACTTTAAAAAACAGCCAAAACTACAGTTACCTGTGAATATCTTCGCAAAAAGGCTTCAAAGTACCTTTCATGAAGTAATGACGTTTGTCTTGATGAGATCATCTGCCCCATTGTCTTTCCATCAAGTCAACGAAGACATTCAGATTACACTGGTGACTGCAAACATTCAAATGAACAGCATATAATGTTTTACATGGTCAGCAACTGCCAGTATTCCAAAAATAGCCTCAAACACATGATAAAGCAAAAAAGGTACACTTCTATTTCACATTGCATGTTTTTTTTCTAACTCTAATTGAGAAAATTGAATATTTATAAGTAGGAATAGTGTGCAAAGAGGTAGTAAAAATGTATAAGGTTTGTATGTACGGTAATGGAAAGAAGGGACAGAAAGCAATGACTGTCATCCTTAAAGGGCATTGATGCTGCTGATCTGTGACCATCAAACACGAGGCTGGCATGATTGAATATGTCCATCCAATGTCAATTCTTTAGTTGCATAATAAAACAAACAAAAGTAAGAGCAGAGTTGGGTTCCACACAGCAAGGCCAGATCAAACTCAGAAAATCTGAACCGTGAGAATGGTGCGCAAAACACTCGCTGCTTCACCCAAACTAAACATGTGAACTATCAACACGGGGGGAGAAATTACGAACAAACATACGATCTCGTTTAACAAACAAACTGAATCATGCGACTGGGGAAACATCGTAGCTTGGGTTTAAGTGGAGAGTGTTTTGATTGAAAAGGTTTCATGAAAAACTTTGTGGTTTGGATGCCGCTACAATGGCCAACGGCAGTCCTTTATCTGTCTGACATGTTCGAACAGAGAAACTGATGAAAAAGTACTGACAACTGACTGATTTGTAGATGACTACTTTTAATTTTGAAGAATCAATTGCACAAATCATCATGTGAATCATAGTATTTATTTATCAAACATACATTTTTTTTCTGTGTGCTGTGTTATATAATTGGGTGCTTGTATTGTCAGCAGAATGATGGAGAATCACTGCACAATCAATCTGTGTTCAATAAAACCTTTTTAGCTGCTTCGGCTAAATGAAAAGGAACACTCCACCACGTATGATTGGGATGGGTGAGATGTCACGGTGTCTCACAAGTTGTGGTGCCTTTGTACAGTGTACATTACAAGAAATAAATATTTTCTAAACAAGCCTGGAAGGAGACATTTTTTGGGAGGCCGTGGGGAGGAGCAATATGAAGTCTTCAGCGGCAAGTGATATAACATGAAGGGGAAAAAAATGGACTTAACTTCCACATGGAGTAACAATGCTTCCCCCGTGTGGTGGTGGGCCTAACATGCAGGTCTCTGAGCACATAGAAAATAGGCGTCAAGATATAGAATTAAGTAGGAGCGAAGACTCGAACCCCGAACCTCATAACTGGTAGTCAGACATGTTAATCTTTTGGCCACTTTTGAATAGTGAACAATTTCACGATTTTTAATTGTATATTTTTCATTTTGTTTATTTGATGAACAATGTTCATCATTATCTCTGTCACATTTCGGTTTTTCGGTCTGGCCAGCAGGTGGCAGGAGCGGTCTCTCTAGCACACCTGCTGGCAATCATTAATCTATAGAGACACTATTTAAGGACTCCTACGTTCGACACCTGTTGTGGGAGTATTGTTTATGGCATTGCTTACCTCGTTGCTCATTGACTAGTGGCTTTTGACCTCGTCGTGTTTTCGCGTGTAGTCTCGGTACCAAGTTTGTGTGTAAGTACTAGTGATGGGTCCATGAGGCCTCATGAGGCGTGTCGACACACTGACACACTGTGTTGATACTGTGCTGATACTGTGTCACTGACCACTGCCACCTGCTGGACCTTCAAGATCCCTGCATCCAACCCACTCAACAGACTGAACTGACTGATAATTTTTTTGTATATTGAACATATAAAATATACAATTCGGTAATAAATTGGCAAAAAGTGAAGGTAAGATATAAAAAAAGGAAAAGAAAATAGTCATCATCACAAATATGTGTTCAAAGGAGTAGAAAGAAGTAAAAAAACCCTAGAGTCCTACCCCTTCTTATATATGAATTGATCATTTTTCAAAATAGAAAAGAAAGTCTACATATCAACAAATGCTTTTACCCTTATGTATGCTGTACTTATACATTTTTACAACTTTAGGTTTGTATATACAGTACATACTCATTGGAGCACAAGTATATGTCGATTTTCTCATATTCATAATGGATGCTACATTTCATTAATATATTAAATAATCTCATCAATGTATTCCTGATGTATTGCTATATTTCATGGGTGTATCGAATTTATTAGCTTAATTCTGATTTGTGTAGTTGTCTTGTACTACTCTCAAATTCATTTTTAATCTCAGCAAGAGAGTTACTCATTCCACAGATTTACACCTATTACAGATACACTCCTTTGCGTGATGTTTGTTAGTGTTTTGGATTTTTCTGTATAGGTTAGTACCCCTTAAATTATGACAACTTTCTCGAGTTTTAAAAAGCTTCTGGATGTTTTGGCAAAGGTTATTGTGTGCTTTGTACATTAATTGGGCGATTTTGAAGTCAACCAGGTCATGAGATTTCATTGTTTAATTTGATAAACAGTGGATTTGTGGGTTCCGTCTATTTGGAGCCAGTGATTGTTCCGATTGCTTTGTATTGTCGTTTTAAAACGGTGTTTTACTGGCATTTCCCCATATTTCCACACAATAGGTCAAATATGGAAGTAATAAAAGTGTGTACAAGGATTTCTTATTCAGCACATCCTTAGTTTTGGGAGGATCCCGATGGTTTGGGATATTTTTCTTTTATTATCTATTATGTAGCTGCCAGCACGGTTTTGCATCTACAACTGTTCCAAGACATTTTCATAAGGTCATTCATCGATTTGATGAAGTGTATACAATATCATTCACATCCATGCATTCATTTTGCAACATTCAATGTGTTCAAATAATGTGAAGATCATTTGAATGAGGATGCTTGTGGGCTTTGATTTCACATTTTTATTGAGAAAAATAAGATGCTCCAATGTTTTAAACTTCAGCCTGTTGCGTCTTTTACAAGCAATTTCTCCTGCTGTGAAGAACACACGCTCACAAGGGACGGATGTGGCTGGCGTACAAAGGAACTCCTTTGCGAGGTGGGAGAGGTTTGGGAAAGAAGTGTGTTGGTCCTTCCAGTACAGCCGCTTCCTGGAACCTTGATTGTCAAACATGGAGTGGAGAGTCAACCAATAATTACTGATTGTCAATTAATCATCAACATAGCAACCGTGAAAAGACGAGTGAACGTTTGTATACCTGGCGTAATACCGGGTGTGTCGCGAACTTCATTCTCATGCTTGGCCCGATAATGCCTCAGCATGGTGGAGGTGCTTCTGTTGGCGAATTGACTTGGCAAATTTGACATTTCACCTGAAATGAAATGTGAATAAGAAGTAACTAAGAGTTACCTTGAAATGTATTCGGATTAACAACACGCCAATAATCTGAGAGGCACTCGGCGAGTGCCTCTCGCCGAGAGGCTCTCGGCGACAGAAGGCGATTTGAATAAATAAATAAATAATACCTTATTCTCCAGGACATCAAAATGGTCCCACACGGCGGATGATTTGCGTCTCTGCTCCATAATCGGCAAGGAAGGCAAGGCACGAACACGAAGTCTGCACTGACACGAGCTTCGACAAGCGAGCGTGAGTGAGGTCTGGCTTGTTTCGGCAGGTGTTCCTTATAAACACTGTGTGGCGGGCTTTTGCTGCGTCAACGCCCTCTGCACTGAGTCGACGCCCCCTGGACTAAGTGGCGCAGCCTGTACTGTGCCAAGCAGCCGATGCAGGTGCAGTTCACGTGTCAATTAGCAGCCTGGACTGTGTCAACGCAGCCGATGTGTCAATTAGCAGCCTGGACTGTGTCAACACAGTCGATGTGTCAATTAGCAGCCTGGACTGTGTCAACGCAGCCGGTGTGTCAATTAGAAGCCTGGACTGTGTCAACGCAGTTCACGTGTCAATCACGTGACGTAATGAGCCAGCACATGCATCGACACGTGGTTTGCTCTGTGAGCCCGGCGCATGTGTCAATGCATCGGTGTCGCTGGACCCATCACTAGTAAGTACCATTTTGTTTTGATGATCTGGCTTTTCTCGCGTGTACAAAGTGTTACATAGTTTTTCGTTCGTAGTTTGTGGCTTTACTTTCCTTTTCTTGCTCTTTTGTGCAAGCTCCTTTTGTTAGTCGTTTTTGATTTACCTCCTGGTCCTTATTGTGGACCAGCGCTTTATGTTCTCGCTTATTTCCGATTCGATTTGGACATTAAATTGTCTTTACATCGGAGACCTTGTTTTTGTCTACGTTTTTTGGATCCCCCTCCTAACTCGGTTCACCCGAGTTCGTAACAGAATACTCCCACCAAAATGGATCCTGTAGACATTAACAAGATCATGACCGCCTTGACCAGCCAGGGGCAATTAGTGGGCCAGCAACAACAGGAGCTCACGGAGCTCCGGGAGGCAGTCGCCGTCCTAGCCCAGCGGCTGGAAATATTGTGTTCCCAAGGGGAACACGCGACCCCCCGAGAAACGCCACCCCCAAGGGTCCCGGCGGCTTCATCCGGGACACCCTCTTCCCTGATCATGGGGCGAGAGCCCAATCTCCCCCATCCCCCTCGCTACGGGGGAGAGCAGGCTCTCTGCAAGCAATTTTTACACCAGTGCTCTCTAATATTCGACCAACAACCAGCTACGTACGAAAGAGATAGCACGAAGGTGGCGTTTATTATGAGCCTGTTGACTGGTCAGGCGGCGTCTTGGGCAGTAGAGATCAGCAATGCTCAACCCGGGCTTCGGTCTTCCTACCCAGAGTTTGTCGCCGCGTTCCGTCGCGTATTTCAACATCCGGTTATGGGAAGGGAGGCCGAAGGTCGGCTATTAGCTATTCGGCAAGGACGACAATCCGTTGCCGAATATTCCATCTCATTTTGCATTTTGGCCGCCCGTAGCGGTTACGGGGAACGCGCCCTGCGTGGTTTGTTTCGCCGCGGGTTAAGTGCTGCGTTAAAGGACGAACTGGCAACCCGCGACGATAGCAACAACTTGGAGGAGCTCATCGATTTGGCCCTCATTGTGGACAACCGCATGCGGGAGCGTGAGAGGGAACGTGCGGAAGAGCGAGGAACTACCCGTGTTCCACCCCGACGTACGGGTCGTCGGCCGGCTGAGCACGAGTCCTGGCGACCACCCGGACCCGAGCGTCATTCGTGTTCCGATCCAGCCGACGCAGAGGAGGAGCCCATGCAGCTGGGAGGCGGACGCCTGGGACCAGCGGAGAGAGAGCAGCGGATTCGGGATCGAGCCAGCTTCTACTGCGGCCAACCTGGACACCGGGTTTCCAACTATTCCTCGACACCGGCCCGCCCTTCCGGGCGCCCCGAAAACTGTGAGTTTGTGCCCGATACTGCGTCACGTGAGTCGAGACGGGAGGAGGTCCATCCTGGACATCCACCAAGACTCGAGTTGGACGGAACTCTTTACGGTCCGTTACGGGTCATTTCTGTTCGGGCCTTGGTGGACTCTGGGGCGGACAATTGTTTTGTAGACCCCAGCCTAGCTAAGGAACTGGGTTGCCAGGTTGAGGTCCTAAGAGAGACAAAGCGGGTTCACGATCTTGACGGGCGACTCCTGGCGGAAGTGAAAGAGATCACAGCGCCGGTGAAACTAAAATTATCCGGCAATCACATTGAATACCGTAGATTCTATCTCATGCGGTCTCGATCGGTACCGTTAGTGTTGGGGTTGCCGTGGCTGCGCGAACACAACCCTGTCATTTCCTGGGAACGTCCGGCAATCGAGAGTTGGAGCGCATTTTGCTATACTCACTGTTTGCGCTCGGCGGCAGAAAAGAGAGGGCCGACCCGTAACGAGCCACCAGAAATTATTTGTTTGAACAAAGTTCCGCGTATTTACCATGACATGCGCCCAGTGTTTAGTAAGGACCGTGCCCAGTCATTGCCGCCTCACCGGCCGTACGACTGCGCCATCGACCTGATAGATAACGCCCCACTCCCGAATTCCCGTTTATATCAGGTCTCTCAGCCGGAACAAGAGGCGCTGAGAGAATATATTGATAGTTCACTCGCGGCTGGCCTCATTCGGCCGTCTAAATCCCCACTGGGGGACGGATTCTTCTTTATTGAGAAGAAAGACAAGACGTTACGCCCGTGTGTTGATTATCGGGGCCTGAACGAAATCACCATCAAGAACAAATACCCACTTCCGTTATTAGATTCAGCGTTCGCCCCCCTCCAATCCGCCACTATATTCTCCAAACTCGATTTACGAAGCGCTTACCATCTGGTCCGTATTCGTGAGGGGGACGAATGGAAAACAGCATTCAAGACCCCATTAGGGCACTTCAAATACCTGGTCATGCCATTTGGGCTAACGAACGCGCCCGCGGTATTTCAGTGTCTCATTAATGACGTATTAAGAGATTTTCTGAACCTGTTTTGTTGTTTATTTAGATGACATCTTAAATTTTTTCTCGGACTCTAGCAGAACATCAACACCATGTCAGGCTGGTTTTGCAGCGTCTACTAGAAAACCGGTTATTCGTAAAAGCAGAAAAGTGCGAGTTTCACGTTGAGTCCATCTCTTTTCTGGGTTTTATTATCGAGAAGGGTCAGCTGAGAGCTGACGAAGCCAAAGTTAAGGCCGTAGTAGACTGGCCCACTCCGACCAATAGAAAGCAGTTGCAACGTTTCCTAGGTTTCGCTAATTTTTACCGTTGCTTCATTCGCAACTACAGCCAGAAAGCCCTGCCTCTGACCCGGTTAACCTCTGTCAAGATCCCCTTTAGGTGGGACACTGATGCTGACCACGCGTTCGCCGAATTAAAGAAAGCCTTCACGAACCCTCCAGTATTACAGCATCCTAACCCCTCCTATCCGTTCGTCGTTGAGGTGGACGCGTCGGAGTCCGGCGTGGGGGCCGTCTTATCGCAGCGATCCCCAGTCAACCAAAGACTTCACCCCTGCGCCTTTTTCTCTCGTCGCCTCAGCCCAGCAGAAGCCAACTACGACGTGGGGAACCGTGAACTGCTAGCCGTCGTATTGGCATTACAAGAATGGCGACATTGGCTCGAAGGTACTTAAGAGCCATTCACGGTGTACACTGATCACAAGAACCTTGCCTACATCCGGTCAGCCAAGAGACTAAACTCCCGCCAAGCACGGTGGGCGCTTCTCCTCACTCGCTTCAACTTCACGCTCACCTACTGCCCGGGCTCTAAGAACATTAGACCAGATGCACTCTCCCGCATCCATGACCCTGCGGAGAAGGACAACGAACCCCAAAGCATTGTTCCGGACCATTGTATCGGGAGGGCACTTTGGTGGGCCATTGAACGTAAGGTCAAGGAGGCCCAGAACGGAGTTCAAGTCCCGGCTGGTTGTCCGACCGGGAGACTGTTTGTGCCCCCACCTCTGCGCGCAGAGGTGTTACAGTGGGGGCACACTTCTAAGGTGGCATGCCATCCAGGGGTGAACCGGACCTTGGACCTCGTGTCGCAGCGGTTTTGGTGGCCGGAGCTACGCAAGGATACCCAGGACTATATCAAGGCCTGTTCCACCTGCGCATGCAGTAAGGCGTCCCACCAACTGCCGGCTGGTTTGCTGCAACCGCTGCCTACCCCTTCTCGACCATGGTCCCACATTTCCCTGGATTTTGTCACCGGCCTGCCTCCTTCCCGGGGAAAATCCGTCATACTCACCATAGTTGACCGCTTCTCTAAATCTGCCCATTTCGTTGCGTTGTCCAATCTGCCCTCTGCTCAGGAAACCGCCGACCTCCTAGTGAGACACGTCTTCCGTCTTCATGGAATTCCGGTGGACATTGTGTCAGACCGGGGCCCTCAATTCATCTCCAGGGTATGGAAACGTTTCTGCCAGGCCATGGGGGCCACGGCGAGTCTGTCTTCCGGATACCACCCACAGTCCAATGGTCAAACGGAGCGCATGAACCAAGATTTGGAGGCAGCTCTGCGCTGCGTTTGCCTCGATCGCCCCTCCTCGTGGTCGGTCCACCTGCCTTGGTTGGAATACGCCCACAACACCCTCGTCTCATCAGCGACCGGTCGGTCTCCTTTCATGGCAGCATATGGTTATCAACCTCCTCTGTTTCCTTCTCAGGAGGGTCAGGTGGAACTCCCTTCCATACAGCTGCATCTACGACGGGCCCATCGCGTATGGAAGGAGACCAGAGCAGCACTCTCACGCACGGCTCAGCGGAACCGGCAGATCGCTGACCGTCGCCGACGCCCAGCACCCAGCTATCAGGTGGGACAGAAGGTGTGGCTGGCAACTAAGGATCTACGACTCGCAGGTACATCTCGCAAGTTGGGGCCACGCTTCACTGGACCGTTCGAGGTGGACTCGGTCCTCAGCCCCGTCTCCGTCAAGCCCCGACTGCCGCCCACCATGAAGGTCCACCCCGTGTTCCATGTTTCCCTGTTGAAGCCGGTGGCCACCAGTCCCCTGGCTCCTCCGCCCACGTCGCCGCCTCCTCCACAAATCGTTGCCGGTGAGCCAGTGTACACCGTGCGTGAAATCTTGGACTCTCGGCGCAGGGGTAGGGGTTTTCAGTATTTGGTTGACTGGGAAGGCTACGGCCCAGAGGATCGGCAGTGGGTCCCCGGCTCCTGGATCTTAGTTCCCGTCCCTGTTTCGGGCATTCCATGCAGCGCACCCGTCGAAGCCGGGTGGTCCGCCAGGAGGCGTCCGTTGAGGGGGGTGTACTGTCACATTTCGGTTTTTCGGTCTGGCCAGCAGGTGGCAGGAGCGGTCTCTCTAGCACACCTGCTGGCAATCATTAATCTATAGAGACACTATTTAAGGACTCCTACGTTCGACACCTGTTGTGGGAGTATTGTTTATGGCATTGCTTACCTCATTGCTCATTGACTAGTGGCTTTTGACCTCGTCGTGTTTTCGCGTGTAGTCTCGGTACCAAGTTTGTGTGCAAGTACCATTTTGTTTTGATGATCTGGCTTTTCTCGCGTGTACAAAGTGTTACATAGTTTTTCGTTCGTAGTTTGTGGCTTTACTTTCCTTTTCTTGCTCTTTTGTGCAAGCTCCTTTTGTTAGTCGTTTTTGATTTACCTCCTGGTCCTCATTGTGGACCAGCGCTTTATGTTCTCGCTTATTTTCGATTTGGACATTAAATTGTCTTTACATCGGAGACCTTGTTTTTGTCTACGTTTTTTGGATCCCCCTCCTAACTCGGTTCACCCGAGTTCGTAACAATCTCTTTTACAGCGATTGAAAAGACGAAATACATCACCTTAAGAAATTACAATATGACGTCAGCAATATTTTAAATCAAGAAATTACATAGGAGCTAACTTCTGGGAACGTCTTTTTCGATGTGTTTTAAGACTCTTCATTATTATTACTAAAGTTCCAGTGCATTGTGGGAAAGACGATAAAACAGCACATCTACAAAGAGATCCTACTGCATTTGCTTCACGGAGTGCAAGAAACGAGAATATTGGCAACACAACTCGTGGCAGCTTCACCATGACATTGTGTCGACTTACAATGCCGAGCATCTGACAGTGACTGGCCAAAGGGAAAATTGCTGTGCTGGCTCTGTGTGATTGCTTCCTCTCTGCCATGCTCAAGGGGGTCATCAAGGTGCACCGGTTTTAAAGACATGGACAGCATCAAGGTGGCAGTGACAACAAAGCAGGTGGAGAATCCTGGAAGAATCATTCTTAGAAGTGTTGGAAGGTGTGGCAGAGATGCCTTGGAAAGTAGTTGGCTGTTTAGATCTCGTGGCCTATACTGTATGTTGATTATGAAAAAAAAAGTATGAGTCATACATGAAAATGTCTCCCCTCATACTTTCTGAGTAAGGTTGCAGAATTGCAGGATTTTTCCCAAGTTGGAAATCCCATATACACACATTCCATTTTCAAACCTACTTATGATGAAAAGAAAATGGAATGTGTTTTTATGTTAAAAAAAAGAGCAAATGGTCTAACATGTTGGTTGAATTTCCCAAAATTCCTTTGCTAAACTTGCCAATATTCATTTTACGTGATCCCAAATATCAATAATGAGATTGTTTCACTTCATCATGTTTTAGTCTTTTATTTGATTCAGCAACTGTGATTTCAGAATATATTTTCAGATGCGGCGCAAAAATATATTTCGCTGATCATTTGTTGGTTAGGCAACCTATAAGACTCTGCTAAAACAAATTATACCGTATATACCATTTTTATCTATGAAAAAATACACGGTCATTTTTCATCAAGAAAATACAAGAAGGTACGTGATACACACAGTAGTCACTCATTGCTATACAAGTACAACATTCAAGGAGTGAAAAGAGACAATTGAACCATTAGTGATGGGTGGTTTCACTTTTTAATTTCTGCTTTTAAGTTGTACTTGACTGCTTTTCTAACATGCATGACATTGAGGCGAACGAGTGAGTTTCATCCTCGAAAATGTTCCACACAGTGTTTCTTTCTTTCAGCTTTCCTGCTTCACATGAAAAGTCCACGAGTAATTTGCATCTTCTGCAAGTAAGTACTCTTAATGGATTTGAAACTACATTTCAAAGTTGACACACTTTCTCAATTTTTATTTATTTATTAATTCTGCGCGCGCACACACACACACAAAGAAACATAAAATGAAGCATTTACTTTGGAGGCTACACTTCCAGCTATGGCACAAAATAGCTCCAACGGATATTTGTGTAGTTAAATGAGTACAGAGCAACTCTGTTTTTTTAATTGCTTTTATACAAATGTTTGGGTCTCTAAAGTGAAAAAAAAAAAAGTATTTTTTTGCTAGCTGCCAATTTTCCAAAAATGTGGCCTCGACTGAGCCATTCGATATTTGGCCAGATTGTGACTAACAGTTCGGCTAATTGACATGATGGGTTTCTCTATGGCTACGCCACTTCCAAACGATACGGACTACAGTGGAAACTTGATGTCAATGGTAAATAAGATTGGAGGTAATTGTGTTGGGCTATGTGGCTGATGCACACATCAGACACCAATTGTTAAGTGTAATTCAGCAACTGGGTGATGAAACGCTGCCTCCATGAGGGAAAATACAACCCATGCTTCTATTGACTTTAATCAGAGTCACAAGTTCTTACGTTCACACTGCAGGGCACTATGCCCAATTCAGATTTTTTGTTAAATCAGATTTTTTTTAAATTTACTCATTTACATTGTAAAAATTAATCCAAATTTCAAATGTGAAAGCATCTGACGTGCCACGCAAACCACAATGTCGAGTGACATACCGGTACATTAAAAAAAATGTGGGAGTGGCACAGCATTGACATAAATATGGTCCAGCATGTAGTAGGGGTTCATCTTTTTTTAATCTCATTTTAACAAATGCAGCGAGATGTGGGAGGAGGTAGAAATATTTTGGGGCAATGAGGCGATGCTTTTCGTTCTCATTTCCCGGAGATGTCTACAAAAGATGATGTCACGTCATTGCCACGCACAACAAACGCTCTGTCTGCGTAATTGAATTACTACTATAACCACACGTCAACTTGATGCTTCATGTTCCAAGTGGGATTAAATTGGGTCAAATGTAAAGTCAACACTGTGGCTCCAAGCAACTTTGCAGATTCACAAATGATGTCATTGCGATTGTCTGGCAACCAGTTCAGGGTATACCCTGCCTACTGCCGGAAGACAGCTGGGAAAGAGTCCAGCATGCCTGCGACCCTTGTGAGGATAGGCTGATTAGAAAATAAATGGATGTCAATAGCCTCTTGAGCACTCTCCTTCAGGCAAGCAGAGAGGATATTGTGCTTCCGATAAAGTACAGGTGGAATGTATACGGATGAACATTCATAATGCACACGCATCATTTACATATCCGATTCATATCCACATTCAAATGAGGCCCACTTCGTATGTAATTAAAAAAAATCAGAATTATACTGTTTACACTATATGAAAAAAATATGATGCATATCACATATGGGCAAAAAAAAAAAACTATGGAATTGACCTGCAGTGTGAACATAGCCTAAGACATGTCAGCCATTTTGTTGAAAATGGTTATTACAACTTCGAACTTCAGTCTACCTCCGCCTATTCGCAGTTTGACAGTTGTTTTCCCATGGCTTTTTTTCCCCCCGTTACCCCCACTTCTCTTGGAAAATGTACATTTAATTTTAAAATAATGTGTGGGGGTAGGGGGGATCTAAATTGACCTGCAATGTGAACATGGCCAAGACTCTGCACTCAACAGGTGTAGTAGCTGCCGCCCTAAGTGTCATGGTGATTAAAAAAAAGAAACAAAAAAAGCATTCATCTATTGGCTCACCATAATGGTGAGCAGTGTCTGATTTGCATGAGGAACAACCCCGAAATCCAACTGATTTCAAGAAAGAAAAGGGGGAAAAGTGTGCTATCGTTTTGAACCGTGAGCTAACTGAATTTTTCACATCAGATTCCTGAGAATCATGACCAAAGCATAATTGCATATTTTTAAATCAGCAGGAAGCAAACTTACAGCACAGGTGTCAAACTCAAGACCTGGGGGGGCCAGATCTGGCCCGTGACTTCATTCTATGTGGGCCGCAATACCTAATTATGTGCGCCCACTTCATATTTTATGCTAAAATACCAAAATTGCAACCTGTCTGAACTTTAATAAACATTGCGATATCGCATTTTTTAAAAAATACATGAACAAAGGTTTATAGTGGCCTCTGATTTCAAAACTAGTCATTCATCAATTTGTACCTATTCATCGATTATTTGGGTTCAGTCATAACTACCAGTACTGTGGCCAGCGACTAAAATGAGTTTGACACTCCTGACTTAAAGGGATAACATACTTGGCTACTTAACCGCTCGTGCATCTGCCGCAGGTATTGATTGCTACACATCCACTCAACTGTACCCAATTTTATGAGGACAACACATGACGCATGTTTTGGGAGACAGAACAAGGCAAGAAAACTGATCACCAGTGACATGAAACACAAAATGAGAAAACTTAGCACTTTTACGGACTGCTCCAAATTAGTCGCAGGCTGTGCGTATGGTGGTTGGTCATTCAGCGGGGACTTATCTGACCTGTTGGTACCATCATGTCGCAATTAGAACCGTATATACAAAAACATTACAAGGCATAGCATGACCACTCCTCACAATAAACGGCTTCTCTGAAAAAGTCCACCTTAACTTGATGACTTTTGGGGACTTCCAAATTTCAAATGATTAATGTGTGCAGATCACGACTGACGTGGAACTTGACTGCCACAGTTCTGCTGCAACGCTTAGTGGAATCAGTGCAGTCAAGAGAAATGCTTAACAATCATGAGAATACTGTAGACTAATGCAGTATAATGATTTAATGGAAAAAATACCTCAATTTACATTAACAGTAGAAAAGGCCTACCTGGTCCTGACGGCCTCTCACTGTTCAGAAGCAACGTAAATTTAACACAAGTAAGCTGCCCAAAATAGCTAGGAATGCAGAAACGCTTGATCAATTCTTGAATTAAAACATACAATTAAATTAAGTTACAAAAAAAGTTCCAAAGGGCAATGACAAAAGATTCTGGAATCAACATGCACTCTGATCAGTGATTTAAATATTAGATTCCAAAATATGTTGAGTTAATGCGATGCAATGATGAGCACCGATGACTTCTTTGTTTGTTTTTTTGGGAGTGATCTAACTTATCATTGAAACAGAAGACAGAGGCCACCCAGCAGCAAACACCGTGTTTTAAATTTCCATAACTGTGAATAATTTAATCAGACATACAAAGTGCCAATTGCTGTGCGAAAAAAAAATCTCGAGCTGCATTATTAAAAGGGAAATCAGAAACTTTCTATACAATATGTTCTGAATTGTCCACGAGTCTGAACTCGGCATTCTATATTGCGTACGTGGAAGATGAATTTGGCCGATGTTTTTATCCATCTTAGGATGCTTTCATTTTGCTACTTGCTGTCGACTGAAAATGACGACACAGTGACTCAGTGCTCAGCTTGTGGACATCACATGACCAACCCCATAAAACAGGTGGTCTACAATACTGTGTTTGGACTAGTGGGGGCGCATAAACCACATTTTTTATTTGACTTTCCCTTTATGACAGGCATGTCCAAAGTCCGGCCCGCGGTCGAATTTCATCCGGCCCACGGCCCCTGTCATAAAATCAGTGCCGTCTGGCCCGCAGGTTGGGTGCAATGGAACACGTGTTGCATTGACTGAGGTCTCGTAGACTGGTGAGTGATGTTTCATAGAGTACTGCTTCCTTCTAGTGGCTAAATTAGTAATAGCATTCACTAAATGAGTAATAGCATTCACTAAATGAGTAATAGCATTTAGACACTAGAGGGCATCACTCACGAGTTAAGACATCACTCCGTGTTTATATTGACTGATATGTCATATTTCAAATGATCCTTGCAGTTGTGGATATGTGTATTGCTTGCTCATTTCCCTGTTGTTCGAGTCAAAGGTTTTGTGACTATTGAAAAGTCATGGTGATACATTTTATGTTTCAAATCAATGAATTTGCACTCAGGAGACTTCTGTTTAAGAAAAAGTCAAGTGAATAAGCAGTTGCATGTGATATACCTGTTTCAAATGAACCAAAAGAAATTCTTAAGATTGTTGAAATTAAAATTAAAATGGAAATGTGAAACAGACTGGCTTACTAAAATTTGTTGAACAATCTTGTTCAATGTAAAGAATGTCAGCCAAGGTCGGCCCCCGACATTTCACCACATAAAATCTGGCCCCCTTGGCAAAAAGTTTGGACACCCCTGCTTTAAGAGCAAGATTCTAAGTGCTTCCAGTTCTGTATGCTAAGCTGGGACAACCCCGGATGAATCCACTTCCAAACAAACATTGGAATCGTGATATCAGTTGTCATGTCACTGTAAAAAAAAATAAAAATACACGCTGCTAATATTTATGAAAAGGAAATCAATTCTGACTTAGAATGTTGAGTGCAGTAGTACACTCAAAATATTTCTTACATTAGTCCAACATTATGATTTGAAAAATTGCCCACTACCGCATCAGGCTATTTTAATTAATAATCACCATCCTCAAAATAACGGCTTGAGTCATTTTTTTTCAGTTTTATTAGAAAACACAACCCACTGAAACAAATTTGGGATATGTTTATAAAAATGTTACTTTCAGGGGGGAATGGAGTGATGTATGCCATGGTTTTCCAAACAATGGGCCGGCTTCCATTTGTGACCCGCCATCCATTTTTCAGCAGCCCGTGACATGACCCCCCCCCCCCCCCAAAAAAAGATATTTGAATGGGCTGCAAAATTATGTTAAAAAAGGTGAAGGTGGGTAGAATGAGAAGGGAGGTTGTCAGAAAAATAGGTGCCATTACAAAGAAAAATGTTTATACTGTAGAACTTCTCTATGGTGGAAGAAACACAATTTTAGAGGCAAAATGTGTTTCTTCCACTTTGTGCTCTATGGCTGATGTGTTTGAAGATCTCGCATTGATGATCATCAAGTAGACAGAACTGTTGAAAAATGGTCACAAACGACAATTTGTTCCTTTCTTTTGGTTCTGAATGTGGAAATGGGATGCGGCTGCTATTTAGTGTAGAACTGGATCTACTCTGGGAGCAAGATGGCTGTTGGCCACCCCAAAAATTTGGAAAGATCATCAACTATTTGCCTTAACACCTTTAACAGAAAGCTGATGGAATTAACTAGAGAATACGAAGAATATATAATTGCTTTCTTGCTGACGAACTTCAGAGTGTTTCAAAAAGTTGAAGAATTTAAAAGTGGCCCTTTCATCCTTCCATTTTTCTGCACGCAGCCCTCAAACGAAAACGTTTGGACACCCCCTGATGTTAGGCGTTTCCAGCAGAAGTGGCCAGCATCAAGAAATGATTTTGGGCACAAAAATAATAATAATAATAATAATAAATAAAGTAAGATTAAAAAATGACTCGGGTCAGAATGGTATTGTTAGACTCACGATTCAGGCGCTAACATTGTAAGGCCTTTCTTCCCAGCCTAGTGAGGCAATATCGTCACGCAAACATATATCTCAATATATTAGTCAAATAAACACACATGCTGAATATTGCAAATATTCACACATTTCAAATGTTATTGTGGAGGGAGGAAGAAAACAAAAACAAGTTGAGGGTGAAACAACATGACCAAACTAGAACGTCACTTCGTAGACCCAATACACACAATAGTACATTGAAGCCAATGAGGGGATGCGAAACAACATACACTTAACAGTGTTTACGGAAAACAGCAAAAAATGAATATTTTGACTTTCAGGTGAAAATGCAAGACAATGGAACACTCACAGACATCCGCGCATCTGGACTGGTCCCTATTTGTTTTCTTATCGGATGTAGTGCATTCACCTTTCCATTGTGAAATTAATAAAAATTTGCTCAAATATTGAAGTGAGTGTCAAACTAACTTTATTATAAAGTGCCAAATTTTGAGTGTTATCGTTTAAGAACATCGGCAATGTGAATGTACTTTTGAATGTGCATTTTCAGGATTGCCCGTCTGCTTCCTGTATGAGCGTCATGAGAAAGCCGACTGCAGCTGTTTGAAGGCAGCTTGCCTCTCTTTTTTCTCCACTTCCTGCTTCTTGCGTTCTTCCTTCTCCTCACGGATCTCGGCCTCAAACTTGCTGCCCACAGAGAGTGCCTGCATCTGGTGAGACACACAAACAATTTCTTTGCGTGCTTTCTTCCGTGCAAAGCATCTCTATCTTATGATGGCCTAACATTTCGCACGGTATTGTACATCCATTACCCTGTTCAGCTCCTAGGTTCGAAACTGAAAGAAATGAACTTTCTGGAAGAGTTTATTTAGTCCTATCTATGAGGTCAAAATAGTCTAACTTGCGCTTTCAACAAAAATCCCAGTGTAATCCACCCCGTTAGCAAAAGCATAAGCTCCCTGCCTACTTCCATAGAAGGGCATAAGATGAGGCGTCAGAGAGCTTAAGAGGGTCAAAAGGAAAATATGGCAGGTTCAGAAAATCCTCAGTAGCTCTCAAAAGAACAGCTGTTTTAAAATCGAACAGACAAACTGATTCTACATGATTTACCTGGCTGAGCACAAGACAACGTACCTTAGCTTCAAAAAAGTCTTTGGCCCCACTCACTCCCTCGGTGGAGACGTTGATTTCAGACAGTCTGGCCAGCGCCATGAGACCACTTTCTTCTTGCAGCTCCCCCGCTGCTGCTCTCCGGAAGATCAACAAAAACTGCGGGAAGGTGAACAACAATAGCTCAGTTTGTCGCTGATAAATCTTAGTTGTCGCCCTTTAAAATGCAATACCCTTAGTCCTGACAAACGTGCAGCTTGAACCATTTTCTTCACAGATGGAAATTGAGGTCAGTTAAGTGACCGGAGGCAGTTATACTTCAAGGGTTTCCCCTCAGGCAAGTTTGGTATCATTACAGTCAGGAAAACATTTTTTGCATGTTAAAATTTATCCGTCTATAAGCCCCGTGTATTGAACACACTGGCTGCTGAGTTGGGTGTCTGGATCAGGGGTCCTAAGAAAGGAACAAAGAGGAGCGGGCTACACATGGAGACTGCGTGTCAAAACAAGTGCTTTGGGTGTTATGTCTTTCAGGTGTCCACTCAAGCTATTCAAGTTTCTGGTTCTTACCACCATCTTAGTTCAACTAACTCATAGAACAAATATTGCACACTCATGTCATATAGCGGTAATACGGAGCTCTGTTCAGCAGAACCTACATAAACGACTTCATGCTTCTCAAAATAGTCAGCCAGTCCCGGAAGGATTTTCCTTCCCCAGGAGGGCAACAAATACATTTTCATAAAACAAACCTCAATTATTTAACTTCTCCAAGTTGGTGGAGAGAGATGTTTTGTTTTAGGGTTTTTTTGTACAGACTGATTTGGGTCATTAGTAATGAGCACAGATTCACATGAAATCCAACAATCGCATGTTGCGGTTCCGAAGCACAGCTATATAAGTGGTGACTGTGAGGGAATAGAATTATTAGCAATTTCCACGGCATACTTGGAACATAACAATGCACGCGACTAGCGTTCCGTCAAAGTGATTTTGAAAAAGAACTGCACAAAAACCAAAGATAAATAAAAGTAATCCAGCTAATACAATAATTATCTTTGTGCCTTGTGCAGTCCATAGCAAAGAACTTTGCTCTGCGCTTTGTATTTTCTGACAAGTCATTGTTTGTATTATTTTGTCAGATGTTATACCCAATCAACCAACAAGCGTTTGAGGGAAAAATGGCTAAGATTGCACGACTCTCCGTGTTTTTATGTATTGTGTTTATTAGATTTTTTTTTATTTCTTTTATTTTTTCATTTGAACTGTTTTGTAAAGTACTTTGTTTGAGCTGCAGCTGTTATGAAAGCGCTATATAAATCAGGATGTACTGTATTATATTTCTTTTTACAACATCCTCAGGCTCTTTTGCAAAAGAAGGTGGCGGTAACGTACCACAAGTATTGGCTTATCGCTGAAGGAACGTGAAAAAAGAAATGGACGAAGCAGTAGCAGTAGTCATGGAAAGTAATTTGGGATGCATCGTTAGTTTAGGATACAGCTTCCGCCACAACAAGGGTTTTCTACAAAGTATTTACAGCAAAAAACGACACGTTATTGACAGGGTTCTACCTCTAGCCACAATGTAACGCTGGGTGTTCCAAGTTAGCCATTTTCAATTAGAAAGAATTTATTTCGGTAGTTAGAAGTGGAGGTTCCAAATCCAACGAGAACTCGTTTGCTATTGAGGAATGAGGATTTCAATAATGTACTGGCATAGCGCAAGCTGGCTTATTTTACATCAGGTTAGCACCGCTGCTCTGCTCATGTGGCAGCTGACCGTGGCAGCAAGCATTACAAGCATATAGAAAATGTGCATCTCACCTCACAGAAGTGCTTTTTGCCACCCAATGGAATGTGCCAGCCTTATTGCTCGACATAAATTTTCTTGTACACTGAATAATTGTTTATATGATGTTTAACAGTATACTAGCGATGTGCTCAAATAATTTATTTGTCTAAAGTATTGTTTTTTTTATTACAATAATTTCATAGTTGCAAGACAAGTGCAAGTTCCAATATTTTTGTTTTGTTAAGCTAGTTTTCATACGCATGGGGAAATGGAACTTCTTGCAGGAGAAAAGCATCAAATGGTGCAAAATGTCTTGTCATTGCAGTAATAGCAAGCAGGTCGGTGATGTCTCTGTGGAGTCCCAAGAAACTTGCAGTCCAATCTTAGGGTGTCCGTTTCTCCACAAAAATACATGTGGTAAGATACAATTGAAGGATGTAATGATTCAAATTTGGTTCGATTCAGTGGGATTACAATTCCAAAAGGGCTTTTGTCATGTTTATTAATATGCAACATGTAAAAGTCCCCCCTAAACCCAAACTGTCTCAGTTAATATTAATATGATGAAACATCAAATCATCAGCAACATCAAACTAGTGTACATCTCTCAGAAAAGACGATATGCACCTTGATACATGATGTGTGATATTAAAATACACCAATTGGGGTTGTCAAATTTAGACAGATTTTCCGATTGGAATCTGTTTTTTTTTGTGTGCGTTTGTTTGGGGGGGCTGGGGGTGTTTGTATTAGTTCATGAAACTCCTGTTTGAAAGTGTGACTTGATGGCAAAGCAAATCGGCATATCCAAGAATTCAACGGGCAAGAGAGTGTTCAAGCACGCTCACCTCTCGAAAGCTCAGTTTTCCATCAAAGTCCTCATCCACCTCTTTGATCATGTTCTTCAGGCCCAGGTGAGTCTGTGGGGCACCAAGCTTCTCCATCATTAGCTTGAGCTCCATTAGGTCGATGAATCCATCTCTGCCAGTATCATACCTAGAAAGGACAAGTCAGTTTCATTTGTGGAACAGAACCTGAAGCACACTTGTTAAATAATGGCAATATGAGTATCCAAGTCTGGGTGTGTGCTTGCCACCCGAGAGATTGATTGTTAACAACCATCTCATTTAACTACCTGCGATCACCATCTTAACACGCAGAAACAGAATTGTTGCGCATGTTGCGGCTACAGGGAGAAAGCGGCTGATCACTTGGATCACTTGTGCCACAACACAGGCAGATTCATATCACAGTTGTATTTTCGTTTGGAATAGACTCAACCTTTGTGGTTCAAACGGATTGGACCATAACAGAAAAATGACATTAAACATTTCAGGTTCATCGAGGCACGAGGTGCATTCAAATACAGGCGGAAATTTCAAAAGCCAATACTGTACCTACAAATATGTAAATCAGGGGTTCCCAACCAGTCCATCACGGTTGACTGGTAGTCCGCAGACCGGTCGACCGCAAGGAGGATACGAGTAGATGGGGGAGTTAAAGAAAAAAAATTGTGTCTTTGTGCGTGTTATTCATATTATATATTTTTGTGTTAGGATGCTTAGGGTGCAGTGTGCACTATCAGTTTAACTTTCACAAAAAGTTGTAAAAAATAAAATTAAAAAAGTAGGTCATCTTTAACCATGGTAGCGCACAACCTGTATCACTGGAAGTTGTTAGTGGTCTGTAGTCTGCAATTGCAATCCGAGGCGCGGAGATTTACTTTTATTTATTTTTTCTCATTCAAATTTTGTTTGATCAGCAATTCACCGATGGCATGGGAATCTGAAGCGCCAGGAGAATGATTTTAAAACAGTATACGGAGCTACGATCTTGAAGTTTCCGCACTGAACACGCAACTACAGTGCATCACTGCCTCCGTATGCCCCGCCTCCTATAAAGGTAGGTAGGGATTTCCTTTTCACAAACTCTATCAAATTTATTTTTCTGTTTCGTCCATGCTGTGGTCCGTTAGAGCTGTTGCTCATAGTGGTGTGTGTGTGTGCGTGTGTGCGTTTGTGTGTGTGTGTGTGCGCCTGCTTGCGAGTGTTTCTGTATGTGTACGTGCATTTGTGCACATGTACGTGTATGTGCACACGTGCACTAACGGGTCGATTGCAGGAGGTTGGCTCCTTGAAAAGTAGATGGTGACATATCAAGAAGAATGATGGGGTGAATCACTATTTCATTTAATTACAATTGATGGTGCAGCTAGCCACTTATGTTCCAATACCTAATCAAATCACTCGACTTCCACCCCTCATTCTAGTGGTTGGGATGTCAAACATACAATTAGCAATTAATACTCCCCAAAGGCTTAAATAATAAACAGCAAATATTTTGGTGCCCTAAGTCTATAGTAAAGTCCTGGATATGAAGAAAAATATCAGTAGAATGTGTAAAAAAAATTGAAAAAGTAAATGGGATTTTTTTGCATTCAATTGCTATTAAAGTGTTAATTTTTAATGTTATCAAAATCATTGTAGTATTGTGTATATGTATTAGTATCCTTATTTTGTTGAAATTATCTACTGTACCCGTACAAACATTTTAAAGTTGTCAGATATCATTAAATGCTTGTTACTGATCATTTATGTTACCGGTAAGCGCTGAACACACCTGGGGATGGGGGCAGTGAATAAAATTAAAATATTGCAAAAAATAAAAAATACTATCTGTGCCGAGACATTATCAATAATGGCAGCACAAAGCATGCCTAGAATGAACAAGACCGTTTGCTGTCATCTCATATTTTGTGCAAATATCTGCCTGTCCAATCCAGCTCCAATCTTGAATCGCTCAGGGGGAAATCACATTCCATCAAATCAACCATGTGCGTTTCACGACACATCCATCCATCCATCATCTACCGCTTATCCGGGGCCGGGTCGCGGGGGCAACAGCTTTAGCAGGGAAGCCCAGACTTCCCTCTCCCTAGCTACTTCTTCCAGCTCTCCCCGGGGGATCCCGAGTCGTTCCTAGGCAAGCTGGGTGACATAGTCTCTCCAGCGTGTCCTGGGTCTTCCTCGGGGTATCCTCCCGGTGGGACATGACCGGAACACCTCACCGGGGAGGCGCTCAGGAGGCATCCGAATCAGATGCCCAAGCCACCTCATCTGGCTCCTCTCGATGTGGGGGAGAAGCGGCTCGACTCTGAGCCCCTCCCGGATGACTGAGCTTCTCACCTTATCTCTAAGGGAGAGCCCGGACACCCTGCACCGATCCGCCTGTCGATCACCCGCTCCCTCCTACCCCCACTCGTGAACAAGACCCCAAGATACTTGAACTCCTCCACTTGGGGTAAGATCTCCTCCCCGACCCGGAGGGGGCACTCCACCCTTTTCCGACTGAGGACCATGGTTTCAGATTTGGAGGTGCTGATTTTCATCCCAACCGCTTCACACTCGGCTGCGAAACGCTCCAGTGAGAGTTGGAGAGCCCCGTTTGAAGGAGCCAACAGCACCACATCATCTGCAAAAAGCAGGGATGTAATACTGAGGCCCCCAAAATGGACCCCCTCAACGCTTCGGCTGCGCCTAGAAATTCTGTCCATAAAGGTTATGAACAGAATCGGCGACAAAGGGCAGCCTTGGCGGAGTCCTACCCCCACTGGAAACGATTCCGACTTACTGCCGGCGATGCGAACCAAACTCTGACATCGGTGGTATAGTGACCGAACAGCCCGTATCAGGCGGTTCGGTACCCCATACCCACGAAGCACCCCCCACAGAACTCCCCGAGGGACACGGTCAAACGCCTTCTCCAAGTCCACAAAACACATGTAGACTGGTTGGGCGAATTCCCACATACCCTCAAGGACCCTGCTAAGGGTGTAGAGCTGGTCCACTGTTCCACGGCCGGGACGAAAACCACACTGCTCCTCCTCAATCTGAGGCTCGACTTCCTGACGGACCCTCCTCTCCAGCACCCTTGAATAGACCTTACCAGGGAGGCTGAGGAGTGTGATCCCTCTGTAGTTGGAACACACCCTCCGGTCCCCCTTTTTAAAAAGAGGGACTACCACCCCGGTCTGCCAATCCAGAGGCACTCTCCCTGTTGACCACGCGATGTTGCAGAGGCGTGTCAACCAGGACAGCACCACAACATCCAGAGCCTTGAGGAACTCCGGGCGGATCTCATCCACCCCTTGGGCCTTGCCACAGAGGAGCTTTTTAACAACATCGGTGACTTCAACCACAGAGATAGGAGAGCCCATCCCCAGGCTCTGCTTCCTCCAAGGAAGGCGTGTTGGTGGAGTTGAGGAGGTCTTCGAAGTACCCTGCCCACCGGTTCACAACGTCCCGAGTCGAAGTCAGCAGCGCCCCATCCCCACTGTACGCAGTGTTAGTGGTGCACTGCTTCCCCCTCCTGAGACGTCGGATGGTGGACCAGAATTTCCTCGAAGCCGTCCGGAAGTCGGCTTCCAAGGCCTCACCGAACTCTTCCCACGCTCGGGTTTTTGCCTCGGCGACCACCGAAGCCGCGGTCCGCTTGGCCAGTCGATACCCGTCAGCTGCCTCTGGGGTCCCACAGGCCATAAAGGCTCGATAGGACTCCTTCTTCAGCTTGACGGCATCCCTTACTGCTGGTGTCCACCAGCGAGTACGGGGATTGCCGCCACGACAGGCACCAACCACCTTACGGCCACAACTCAGATTGGCCGCCTCAACAATAGAGGCACGGAACATGGTCCACTCGGGCTCAATGTCCCCCGCCTCCCCCGGAACATGGGAAAAGCTCTGTCGGAGGTGGGAGTTGAAACTCCTTCTGACAGGGGATTCCGCCAGACGCTCCCAACAAACCCTCACTATACGTTTGGGTCTGCCAGGACGGACCGGCATCTTCCCCCACCATCGGAGCCTACTCACCACCAGGTGGTGATCAGTTGACAGCTCCGCCCCTCTCTTCACCCGAGTGTCCAGAACATGCGGCCGCAAATCCGATGATACAACTACAAAGTCGATCATCGAACTGCGGCCTAGGGTGTCCTGGTGCCAAGTGCACATATGGACACCCTTATGTTTGAACAAGGTGTTCGTTATGGACAATCCGTGACGAGCACAGAAGTCCAATAACAAAACACCACTCGGGTTTTGATCGGGGGGGCCGTTCCTCCCAATCATGCCCCTCCAGGTATCACTGTCATTGCCCACGTGAGCGTTGAAGTCCCCCAGCAGAACAATGGAGTCCCCAGCAGGAGTACTCTCCTTCGCGACACAAATGAGTTTAATTCAGTCACAGCAAAATTAACCTGAAGTGGAATAGGACTGCCAAGCAAAGAGCCATCTACACTTGATATTACCAAGTAGATTTGACAAGCCAGCCGTTTTCACCAATCGGGTCAGCTATGAACATCATGTCTGGTTAGTGCATGTATTTTTAGAAGCTTTCAGCAGCTGTTCGCGCATGCGTCCTGGTTTGGCTTGTTGACCTTGGAGACTTATCAGCTACCACCAGGAAACGTGTCATTGTTTAATTCAAAGCCTTTTAAAGGTCCACGAGGGGATTTTTTATTTTTTTGTTCCCCACATAGACATGTCCAATGAGAAACGATCATTCTGGCCTTCATTCTTCCCAGGGTTATGGGTCATAGAAGATTCAGCTATACACAGTCCATCTTTCTTTGATAGCAGCTGTATCGAATGGTTTGCCACAATTCAACACTTGTTCCAACAGCTGCCAAACATAACAGAAGTTCCTAATGGATGAGAAAACAAACACAGGGTTAAGGCTCATAGAAGATTCAGCTATACTGCGTCATCTTTCTTAGATAGCAGCTCTATCTATTGGTTGGTCACAATTCAACATTTGTTCCAACAAGCGCACAAGCGAGCAGAAGTTCCTATTGGCTAAGAAAAAATATCCATTCATTTTCTGATCCACTTATCCTCACAAGGGTCGTGGGGGTGCTGGAGCCTATCCCAGCTGTCTTCTGGCAGTAGGCAGGGGACACCCTGAAACCGTTGCCAGACAATCGCAGGGCACACAGAGGAACAACCATCTGTGCTCACACTCACACTCATACCTAGGCACAATTTATTACAATTTTTTTTTGCTCCATTCACTTGCCACGCATGTTTTGGGAATGTGGGAGGAAACCGGAGTACCCAAAAAAAAAAAACCCACGCAGGCACCAGGAGAACATGCAAACTCCAAACAGGAACCCTGCATCTCTGCACGGTGAGTCCAACGTGCTAACCAGTCGACCGCCAGGCCGCCCTCAGAAAAAATAAATACATTTAGAAATACTGATTGGAACTGAAGAGGTTTGGTGAGAAAGGGCAGTATCAGTTACGTAGAATTACCTGCAAATCATGTTACACTAAACACCATGAACAGTTGCGCATCACTGATGTTTAGGCACCAAAAAAAAAAGACTCGAGACGGTCATTTTATGTTCCGATAATTAGGAGGATAAATGCAGCAAAAACATCCCAACTCTGAGTCCGAATATCGCAGCATGTTGTCCAAAGAGCATAAATACATGCATCTAAGGCAGAAGTCACCGATATACACAAGTTTGGTTTTCTGCCAGCTTACTTTGAGGCCCAGCTTTGCTGCTTCTGTTTGGTATATGGAGAGGGCACTGCTGAGGTGTTGGAGGGAGTTGCTGAACAGGGTGGTGTCATCAGCGTATTCAAGGTCGGTCAGGTGGAAGTTGCCGAGCGACACGCCTGAGACTTGCTCCCGGACTCGGATCATAAGGTGGTCAATGACACAGTTAAATAGATCAGGAGCGGCCACGCAGCCCTGTCTGACCCCGCTGTTAATGGGGAACCACTCCGAGTCCTTCCCATTCACATGAACACAGCTCTCTGAGTTGTTGTAGAGTCGCTGGAACAATGTGGTTATTTTGGGTGCCACTCCAAGGTATTTCAGAATGTTCCAAAGGGAGAGGTGGTCGACTGTATCAAAGGCAGCTTTGAGATCTATGAAGGCTATAAAAAGATCTTGGTCCTTCCGAAACTCTCCAACCTTCTCAACAAATGAGTCTAACTGCTGAGATGTGATCTATGGTGGACCGGTTGGGCATGAAGCCAGCTTGTTGGGGGCAGCGATGGCTTTGAATGGCGGGAAGGGCGCAGGTGAGAAGGATCCGGGTGAACAGTTTTGCGGGTATGGAAAGCAGTGAGATGCCTCTGTAGTTGTTGCAGAGTTGCTTGTCGCCTTTCCGCTTCCAGAATGGCAGGATGATGCCTCGGGTCCAGTCTGTGGGGGGCTGTTCTGCCACCCACACATGGTTAATGATGTGGGTGAGCCACCGGGCCATGGAGTCACCACCTTCTTTGAGCAGCTCTGCAGTGATGGCACAGATTCCAGGGGCCTTGTGATGTATGGTGCAGAATCCTGGCCATTAAACAAGACCCAGGCCAAGAGGATCGGCGGCTTTGACAGCAGGTCACTAAGAACCATCTTAAACATCAGCTGGCACCTCCATGCTTCCAACTTAGACCTCCGAAAACATACCCTCCACCCCCCTGCATCCCGACTGGCCGCTCAGAGGCACATCCGTTGACTTGGTCATCTCCTCCGATTACCCCCGGAACACCCAACTCGTGCCATCTTCTCATTTGATCCAGCGACAGCCGGCTGGAAAAGGCCACGCGGCAGACCCCACACCAGATGGCTTGATGTCATCAGAGAGGATCTCGAACACCAGGGCCTTACCCTGGAGGATGCAGCGGACCTGGCCATGACTGTGGTCATTGGCGGACCCTGGTGAAGCTGATCGGCTCTACGCAATGCGACGACCCAGCCGAATGAGACTGGGCCCCTGCGTCGCAAGAGCATTATTATTATTATTATTATTATTATTATTAAGGCAGAAGTGATGCGGCCACTATGGATCTGTGCAGCTACAGACGTTTGCACTTAAATCAATCAGGCCATTTTTACCACTTCACTCATTCTCTGTGTGTCAGGTTAAATCCATCCAGCAAGGAATGGCTTGAACATGCCGAATAAATATCCGAGTCTGGATATGTTCATGGCCACGGTCACCGCCATCTAAATTAACCAGGACTATTGTCTTTTTTAAAGGACGGTGTGTGCACATTTTGAGCGGTCTTTCTCGATCGCGCCTCTTAACTTACATGTGGCGCATTACGTACCCACTTGGTGCATTCTGCCACCGAAGACTGCTATCTCATCTATTTCATCCACAGGTACTGTAGATGTGCATGTGTACACATAAAAGGTTTGGTTTGGCTCTCAAATGAGCACCACCAACCTCACGGATGAACAGGGACACTGTAGACATGTTTTTTTGTTGATTAAATCTCGATTTATCATTCATATGAGTAAGATGATAATGTAAGTGATTCAAGTTTTTTTTTTCACAATTATATATTGCTTACCGTATTTTCATGACTATTCGACGCACCGTACGGTTGGGCGCAGTCTCATTAATGGGTGACATTTCTGTATTTTACACATATACAGACCGCACTGTACCAATGGGCGCAGTTTTACAGTGGTAAAACATACGCCAGCTTAAACATACGGCATGCATGCGCGCATGCTAACACGTTAGCTTGAAGCATACGGTAGCATGCCAAGACATACAGATACAAGCTAAAAACACGTTTTTAAAAAGGCAACTAAAGCACAACTGAGTTCGGGTGTATTTTATTTAGCCATCGTACAATGTTCTTGCGTTTTTCGATCAATCATCACCCAGAAATCCATCAAAGTCCTCATCCTCTGTATCAGAAGCAGAGGGCTGCACATCCCAGTTGTCATTGAACGCATCACATGCTAGTCTGAGTTGCTACGCATTGCCGAGCGGAAAGAAGGAGCAGCAACAGCAAAGTCAACATTTCTCTCGTGTGAAGCTTTCCCACATTTGAAAGTAAAGAACAGAGCGAAACATGGTGGCAGCGCGCGTGTGTGTAGAAAGAATTGAACAATTGTGCAAGTACCGTAATCCATCAAAAACGCCGCGTTCCCTCTCGTTGTTGCGTATTGTGGCGTAACTCGCCAAGCGCTGCCTCTCACTCTTTGTAAAGTTGTGTTGGCCACCGATCATCCATTGTTCCCATGCCGTTCGCAACTTTACTTTGAACGCCCGGTTGATGCCGATGTCCAGCGGTTGGAGTTCTTTAGTCAAGCCTCCGGGAATAACGGCAAGCTCAGAGTTCATTTGCTTGACTTGGTTTTTCACCGCTGCTGTGAGATGGGCACGCATGCCAAAAGCATAACCGGTGGCTTTAAGTTTGAACTGAGCTTCGTAGGAGTGTCTCTTTGTCGAATTTATTTTCAGGGGTTCTTAGAAACCAAAACCGGAGTTGTTTTGCAACAATGCACATTGCCACACTCTATACAAGTGTTGGTACTGGCTTGCGGGGTCCCTTTAGCGTCCACTTACACGCCCACCCTTCACCATTGGCGGACTAGCTTGCCTGTCCTCTCTCTCCCTCTCCATATATATATATATATATATATACACGCCCACCCTTCCCTGATTGGCCGACTTCTTTCCCGCATGCCTGGCCACAGTCACTTCCGCCTTTTCTCTATATAAACAGCGTGTCGGCTGTCAGTCAGATTTTGGAACTCAGCGCATATAAAGGACGCTCCGCACCATAAGGCGTCCTGTCCATTTTGGAGAAAATTTAAGACAGAATTTAAGAACATTTTTCACTTGAGCAGTTATTCACACATAATCTCTCACACAATATTACTGTCCATCAACAACAGTGAAAAAAATATTTTGTCACACAACAGCTGCTTTAACAGCTTTTTTATGAAAGTGCACATCTAAAGTAAACTAGTACTCAGCCTATAGTGGATTTAAACCATGGTTGCATACTTCGTTTTTCTCAAGTTTGCTTTGAATACAGCAGTCCGTTTCTGTATATTTGTTGAAAAATAACGAGACACCGGACACCAGTGTTCGTTATGCGCCGCTGTATTCAAAACTGCCGGCCGTACACACAAGCGCACTCACTTCCCCCATGCTGCTGAGGCAAACCATTCTGAAATAACGGGGTGTTTCACTCCCTCTTATACAGTCAGGCTATGTTGATTGTGTTGGTTTTGATTTGATTGCTACTGTTTTGTGTAGACCTCATTTCGGATGGCTACACTTGGTTTGATGACAACACTGAAGACATTTTATTTTTGCTAGGTCACCACCACTGCAGCGAAGTCACTGTCAGATGAACACACAGAAGCTCCACCCGCTCTATTTATATGGACAGAGAACACTGTAACCTTAGACACAAAATAGTTCCAAACAAGTAACAATCGCGTCAGTGGCATACGTATACCTGTATGATACAGAGATAGAGAAGAACAGGTAACTTTAACATAAGATATAATCGGCTCAATTAAATGGCAGCTGGTAAATCAGTTGGTGATATATGGAACAATTATAATACAGCCCTTTTGTGTATGTGTGTGTGTGTGTGTGTGTGTTCATTATTTGGAAGGTGATCTTTACCAAGTGGTATGTGGATGTACGTTGAATGGTTTTTTTTCTCTTAATAAAAAAGAAGCCCGGTGTGTCCATAACTCAACACTATGTTTTAACACAGTGCAATTCTTAAGAGTGCTATTCTTATATATTAAACAGCTCGATACAAATCTTTGGGTGTTTTTTATGGCGGCAGGAACACACTGATGCAATTTTCATTCATTTCTAAGGGGTACGGTGATTTGATTTACGAATGGGATTACAGAATGAATGCAAAACTAAAGTCAAGGTAATGTTATACATACAAATGCCACACAAGAATACAACTCGCATGCAGGCCAATGATCAAAATGGTAGCCCTCCCAATTCAAATGTGGCCCAGTAAAAACCCAGTTTGGTCTCACGGAAGGAAATTGGGCATCCGTATCTATAGTGGCTATAGCGGGGTCTTAATGGAGCCAAAGCGGTAGCTTTCCTTGGAATGACGTGTCCATGAGAGACAACAACCCCTTTCTTTGGTTTCCCTTTCTGCGATGCCAGGGGCCCACAAAGCACATAAAGGGCCCACATTCCCTTGCAGTCTTCCAGCAATGGCCACACATTGATATCCTGTGACATCAAAAAACGCGCTTTGCCAAATACTTTCTCTGAGGACTATGCCCAGTGACCTAAATAACAGGCTTGCGTTTTTGTTTTATATATCTATCTATATCTACTGTATGTATCGATATAGATAGTGTGTGTGTGTGTGTTAAACACTAGGCAATTGTTTTGATGAATGCATACTGTTGGCTGCAAGAAGCTGCAGTGAGACTGACTCATTGTTTTAATTCTCCCATGATCAAATGTGCGTCAGTATAGCAACCATTCAGTTCAGTTCACTTCACTTTCATGTTTTGCTCAAACTACAGGGATATGCAATACCGAATATCCTATTCCAAAGAAAGGACAAAAGAAAAAAGAAATATTGAGCAAATCCAAGCATGTATCCTCAATTATGCTAGAAGGACAACAGTCTGTTGAAGAAAAATGGGTCACTGGGTGGTGGCTGTCCCGTGGGAATGAATAGTATGTATGGAATCAGTGCAGCCCAATCAGTCAAGCTAAAGGCATTGAAGACAAACGTCATAGAGTCTCATCCAAGTTTTGAAACTAAATTGTATGCACTTGAATGAGAGAACTATGCCTACTTTGTGACAGCAAATCTCCAGTCTCACCTCAGGACTTTCTGGGTGCCCCACATTATGGCTGCAAGAGCAATTCCGTTAAAAAAAAAAGACAATAAAAGCTGTCTTCAAAAGAGCAGTCATCATCATTTCACTAACCACCAGTGTAAAGCCATGGGGCAAAGCAAGTTCGCATCAGCACTAGGGCTGTTTAACCACTGAACGTTTCAAGGTACACTGTGTAGAATTTAGTGCCATCTACTGGTGAGCTAATAAACTGCAACAACCTCAGCTTGAAGTGTGTGCAGTTTGTGCACGCTCACTACGATGCCTCGGAGAGAACACATTTCGCAAGCCTACCACTAATTTCTTCAGCAACCCAAAAGACTTCTGGTCACTCAAGTGACAAAGTAAGTGCATTGCCGACTTTTATAGCCGACATATTTTATGTCGACCTGCTTTTATGGTCACCGAGTGAACAATGATCAATCCACACTCGATCGGCCGAACTGTCATTACCTGTCATCGAGTATTGAGTTGTCGTTGAGTTGCGGCTAGCGGCTAGCTTACCCACTAACTGTTGCCGCTTCCCGACTTCATTACTCCGGTCCGGCTATGTCAATCAGCTGTGAGTGGCTTGCTTTCTTCTGGTTCGCTCTGTGTGTTTTCCACCACTCATTGGAAGCGCTTCACCAATATGCAGCCACTGAGCTCAAACTCAACTTTAATCAACACGGTCCACCACCGCCTGCTCTGCTCCAACATCCGGACATCCTTTACGTGCCCCGGCGAAGGTGCACTCACCGGGGCTCACGCCGAAACTATCGATACGACAACTCCAGCTCCATCAGGTCGTTCTGGTCCACCGCTCGCCGCCCACGGAAGAACACCGGACGCCGTGCGGATGCCTCTGTGTTGACACGCGTCCCGAGGTCGGATAGCATCGCGGTCGCTCGCAGCTGCACTCCTGTCAACGTTGGCCTACTGAACATCCGCTCCCTTACGAGCAAGGGCCAGTTCGTCCACGACCTCCTGACAGACCGTGAGTTTGACATTCTGTGTCTGACTGAGACCTGGCAGCAGCCAGATGATTATGGTACTCTTAATGAAGCTACTCCACCGGGCTTTGTTTATCACGCTGTGCCGCGCACGACTGGGAGGGGAGGCGGCCTCGCGATGATTCTGCGCGAGGATTGGAAATTTGCACCTGTAAATGTGCCTGCTTTTTTATCTTTTGAAGCGACTGTTATACAGCTCTCTGGATCAACTCCCACACTGATTGCCACTATTTACCGTCCACCAAAACCAAACAAGAATTTTATCACTGACATTACTACACTCCTCACTCATCTGTATACACTATCACCAAATGTGATTCTCTTAGGAGATTTTAATATACACATGGACAATATCAATGACTCACTTACCAAAGACTTTACCTCCTGTCTGGACAGTTTTGGTTTTCAACAGTATGTCAACTTTCCCACACACAGTAAAGGACATATTCTGGACTTGATCTGCTGTATTGGATTATCACCAACAAACTGTAAAACCGATCTCCTCCCATACACAGATCATCTATTGCTTTCATTCAATGTTAACCTGTCATTTTTCAAATCCAACCCACAACGCATTATACATTTCCGTAAAATCAAGGACATTAACCCGGACAATTTAGAATCACTTATCAACAACCTCCCCAGTACTGATTGTCTTTCTACAACAGATGAGTTTTTGACACACTACAATACAAATCTCCATAACATTCTCAATATCCTGGCCCCACTCAAAACCCGAACTGTCTCCTTCAACCAAACAGCACCCTGGTTTACCCCTACCCTCAGACAACTTAAATCAAAAGGCCGTCAACTTGAAAGATTATATAGAAAAACTGGACTCGCCATTCATAAAGAAATGTACACTACCCACTTTCTCCATTACAAGGACTCAATATCCAAAGCCAAATCAATCTTCTACTCTGGATTAATCAGTTCCAATGAAGGCAACCCCAGATCACTCTTTTCACTCATTTCTAAACTCACTAAACCTGCTGACACTCTTCCCTCACATCTCTATTCCACTGATTTTTGTAATACTCTGGCCTCATTTTTTACATCCAAAATCCAACTTATCCACCAGCAACTCACCCCTTCAGCTGCTCCTAACCCTCCTTCTCCATTCTCCCCGGTTCCTACCCACCTATTCTCTGCATTCACATCCCCATCTGTCCACCAAATCTCCATCTTAATCCAGAAGTCCAAATCCTCTACTTGTCAGCTTGACCCTCTCCCTACTGTTTTAGTCAAAGCTTCTATCCCGGCCCTCTCCCCTCTCATCACTAACATTATTCAAACTTCCCTCTCTACTGGCATTGTACCATCTCATCTCAAAACTGCTGCTGTCACTCCCATACTGAAGAAACCTGGCTCTGATCCCTGCGACTTGAACAACTTTCGTCCCATATCAAACCTTCCGTTCATCTCCAAACTTCTAGAGAAAACAGTAGCTGCTCAACTTCACACCCATCTTTCCTCCAATAAGCTATACGAACAATTTCAATCTGGCTTCCGTCCCCTCCATAGTACTGAAACTGCCCTCCTCAAAATATGCAATGACCTTCTTCTCTCTGCTGACTCCGGTTCACTCGCCATCCTCCTCCTGCTTGACCTCAGTGCAGCCTTTGACACCATCTCTCACTCCATCCTCCTCGACAGACTCTCCTCCATTGGCATCACCAGCATCCCCCTCTCCTGGTTCCGCTCCTATCTTTCTGACCGCACCCAGTTTATCCAGCTCAAACGTTTTAGATCTCACCCCTTTCCCCTCACTTCAGGTGTTCCTCAGGGTTCTGTCCTTGGCCCATTGCTATTTCTAATCTATCTTCTTCCCGTGGGTAATATCTTCAGGAAACATCACATTCATTTTCATTGCTACGCGGATGACACCCAGCTCTACATCTCTACCAAACCTAATACCGTACTTCCACCATCCTCCCTAACCAACTGCCTGCAGGAATTAAAATCTTGGTTCACCTCAAATTTCCTCAAACTGAATAGCAATAAAACTGAATTCCTCCTTATAGGCACTAAATCCAATCTAAACAAAATAAACAACTTCTCCATTCCCTTCGAAAGCTCTTCCATCTCCCCCTCCCCTCAGGTCAAGAGTCTGGGTGTCATCCTTGATAGCACCCTCTCCTTCACCTCACATATCAACCACATCACTCGTTCTGCATATTATCATCTTCGAAACATCCACCGGCTCCGCTCTTCTCTCACTCCTCAGTCCACTGCTATACTTGTACACACCCTCGTCACCTCGCGACTCGATTACTGTAATTCCCTTCTGTTTGGTCTCCCTCAAAAAACCCTCCATAAGCTTCAGCTGGTCCAAAATTCAGCCGCCCGCATTATCACACTCACGCCATACATAAACCATATTACACCTGTCCTCCAACATCTCCACTGGCTTCCCATTTTACACCGCATTCAATATAAAATCCTGCTACTCACATTCAAATCCATTCATGACCTAGCCCCTCCATACCTATCTGACCTCATCCATATTCCTACGCCTGTCCGCTCTCTTCGTTCCTCCTCCTCTGTCCTCCTCTCTGTCCCCCCTGCTCGCCTCGTCACCATGGGAAATAGAGCCTTCAGTCGCTCTGCTCCCCAGCTATGGAACTCACTCCCCGCTGACCTTCGTAATACAGCCTCATTAACACATTTCAAATCCCGCCTCAAAACACATCTGTTTCGACAAGCCTATTCACTCAGACCATAAAGCCATTGTTTTATTTATTTATTTTGTTGTATTTTTTTTCTTATCTTATTTGATGTAGTTTTTTAACATTGTACTCGTGATTTTAACTGCTTGTTGTAAGGTGTCCTTGAGTTTCTAGAAAGGCGCCCACAAATAAAATGTATTATTATTATTATTATTACATATGCTGGCATGATGTTGAAAAATCACGTTCGCCAAGTTTGTCTCCTTCAAGTGTCTGGAGCAGAAAGATGGCAACAAAACATGGCAGCCTCCTACCGGGGAGTCGTGTACTAGGGGAAAAAAAACCTTGTGTAATTAGCAATTACTTTAGCCACGATTATTTAGGAAGGGGGAAAAAAATTAAGTTGACGTTATTATGGAAGGTTTTTTTTTTTACATATTGAAATAGTGGGTTTTTATTATAAAAAAAAATGTAATTTTTACACAATGTCTCTGTAGTTCCCAGATTAAATCGTCGCTCCATCCATCCATCCATCCATCCATCTTCTACCGCTTATCCGGGGCCGGGTCGCGGGGGCAACAGCTTTAGCAGGGAAGCCCAGACTTCCCTCTCCCTAGCTACTTCTTCCAGCTCTCCCCGGGGGATCCCGAGTCGTTCCTAGGCAAGCTGGGTGACATAGTCTCTCCAGCGTGTCCTGGGTCTTCCTCGGGGTATCCTCCCGGTGGGACATGACCGGAACACCTCACCGGGGAGGCGCTCAGGAGGCATCCGAATCAGATGCCCAAGCCACCTCATCTGGCTCCTCTCGATGTGGAGGAGAAGCGGCTCGACTCGGAGCCCCTCCCGGATGACCGAGCTTCTCACCTTATCTCTAAGGGAGAGCCTGGACACCCTGCGGAGAAAACTCATTTCGGCCGCTTGTATCCGGGATCTCGTTCTTTCGGTCACGACCCATAGCTCGGTGGCATGGTGGGGGAAGATGCCGGTCCGTCCTGGCAGACCCAAACGTATTGTGAGGGTTTGTTGGGAGCGTCTGGCGGAATCCCCTGTCAGAAGGAGTTTCAACTCCCACCTCCGACAGAGCTTTTCCCATGTTCCGGGGGAGACGGGGGACATTGAGTCCGAGTGGACCATGTTCCGTGCCTCTATTGTTGAGGCGGCCTATCTGAGTTGTGGCTGTAAGGTGGTTGGTGCCTGTCGTGGCGGCAACCCTCGTACTCGCTGGTGGACACCAGCAGTAAGGGATGCTGTCAAGCTGAAGAAGGAGTCCTATCGAGCCTTTATGGCCTGTGGGACCCCAGAGGCAGCTGACGGGTACCGACTGGCCAAGCGGAACGCAGCTTCGGTGGTCGCCGAGGCAAAAACCCGAGCATGGGAAGAGTTCGGTGAGGCCATGGAAGCCGACTTCCGGACGGCTTCGAGGAAATTCTGGTCCACCATCCGACGTCTCAGGAGGGGGAAGCAGTGCACCACGAACACTGTGTACAGTGGGGATGGGGCGCTGCTGACTTCGACTCGGGACGTTGTGAACCGGTGGGCAGAGTACTTCGAAGACCTCCTCAACTCCACCAACATGCCTTCCTTGGAGGAAGCAGAGCCTGGGGACTCTGAGGTGGGCTCTCCTATCTCTGTGGTTGAAGTCACCGATGTGGTTAAAAAGCTCCTCGGTGGCAAGGCCCCAGGGGTGGATGAGATCCGCCCAGAGTTCCTCAAGGTTCTGGATGTTGTGGGGCTGTCCTGGTTGACACGCCTCTGCAACATCGCGTGGTCAACGGGGAGAGTGCCTCTGGATTGGCAGACTGGGGTGGTAGTCTCTCTTTTTTAAAAAGGGGGACCGGAGGGTGTGTTCCAACTACAGAGGGATCACACTCCTCAGCCTCCCTGGTAAGGTCTATTCAGGGGTGCTGGAGAGGAGGGTCCGTCAGGAAGTCGAGCCTCAGATTGAGGAGGAGCAGTGTGGTTTTCGTCCCGGCCGTGGAACAGTGGACCAGCTCTACACCCTTAGCAGGGTTCTCGAGGGTATGTGGGAATTCGCCTAACCAGTCTACATGTGTTTTGTGGACTTGGAGAAGGCGTTTGACCGAGTCCCTCAGGGAGTTCTGTGGGGGGTGCTTCGTGGGTATGGAGTACCGAACCCCCTGATACGGGCTGTTCGGTCACTATACCACCGATGTCAGAGTTTGGTCCGCATTGCCGGCAGTAAGTCGGAATCGTTTCCAGTGAGGGTAGGACTCCGCCAAGGCTGCCCTTTGTCACCGATTCTGTTCATAACCTTCATGGACAGAATCTCTAGGCGCAGCCGAAGCGTTGAGGGGGTCCGTTTTGGTGGCCTCAGTATTGCATCCCTGCTTTTTGCAGATGATGTGGTGCTGTTGGCTCCTTCAAACAGGGCTCTGCAACTCTCACTGGAGCGTTTCGCAGCCGAGTGTGAAGCGGTTGGGATGAAAATCAGCACCTCCAAATCTGAAACCATGGTCCTCAGTCGGAAAAGGGTGGAGTGCCCCCTCCAGGTCGGGGGGGAGATCTTGCCCCAAGTGGAGGAGTTTAAGTATCTTTATCCCACCTAAATCGTCGCTCCACAAATCACAATTCCAAAATACAGGAGCTTCCAAATGTATAAGAGAATATAATGTTGCAAAATTTTTATTACAAAAAAGTACGTTGAGAACCAACACCTGTACCCCTTTCCCACTGCCACAAAACCACGGGTAAAAACGCATTTTTGGGCAGCACGCCATGGGAAGCGGGTTGTGATCGTCTACGCTCCGTATCGCTTGTAGTTTGAAAGCCTGACACGGTAGCTGCCCGGTAATTACGTGATGACATAGGGCGGTACGTGATGCGTCATAACATCGTGCGCCATCGGCTTCATATATAGCACGCCCCCCGCAATTTCGGCCAAAAAAAAATCACATCATCTATGTTGTCTCAGTAATAGCAAAGAGTTGATCCTCCGCTGCTTTTCGACCATTTTGAGGACGTAAATAGCATGATAAAAGAGAGAACACTCGCTTCCATGTTGCTTTGTTTACCACCAAGAAATCTGTCCTATCATCTACGCAATCACAGCGTGGTGACGTAAGCAGACGCAAAGTTGTGGAAGGGGGGTGGGGCCAGAATCACCTTCTGTTGATCAATCGGAAAGGGACAATATGCCAATTGGTTGCGTGTCGCCACGGATCACTACGATCCACTAGTTTCAGTGGGAAAATTGTTCTGTTCTCAATAGTGATATTTAACAACTTCAAATGTCATTTTTAGAACCAATACAAACAACGCTGAACTGATGAGCTACATACGCATGTGTGCTTCCGTTTGATTATTGCTTTTTTTTGCAACAGAAATAACAAAAACAACTTTGTTCTTGCCTATGATTCATGAAATGCTTTGAAAATTTGCTAAATGTAGAGTTTTGTTGCTCACTTCCTTTATCTTATCACGACAGACTAATTTAGAGGCAAAGGAATTTTCTCAGTACAAAGAATATCTTATTTTAACTGAGCAAGTTGTTTATAATTTTTTATTATCACTTTATTGTACTGCCATGTGGCTGACCAAAGGTTCCTGACATTGTTATTTTAGCATTGAGCGGGACTTTCAATGGAAGTTTTTGACACTATAGACCAGATTGTTTAAGAGGGGGAAAAAAATGAGTTCAATCCCAAAAAAAAAAAGCTCCGAATTATGTCTTGATAAATGTTCTTACCATTTTCTGTCGCTTACATTTCAAGAAGTCATTAATTTTGATATGAGACTAGCCAAGCCTTTCAAAGTATACAACTGCTCACCCAGTCATGACACTGTCAGCTATTAATTATTCAACTGTAGTGGTGAAACATTACAGGTGTTTACACAATTCAAAACACTGTCGGCCTGTCTTCACCCCTCTCCTACTATTTTTGGTTCCAACATCAACTCATGGGTTCGCTTACATGTACAAGAAGCAAAAGGCCTTCCATTTTTTTTATTTTATTGTAAACATTAGGACTGAACATTATTTAGATTGATACTGAAATCACAATTGCTAAAAAACGATTATTCAATGATTTGGACTCCCAACGAAAACTCAACTACTCAATACTGCCATCATCAACATTATTTAGATTGATACTGAAATCACAATTGCTAAAAAACGATTATTCAATGATTTGGACTCCCAACGAAAACTCAACTACTCAATACTGCCATCATCAATATGCCCATTCATCCCAGCGCATTGATCACTATTCTCAAAAACATTATTGTTTGTGTCAAGTACAGGACGACCTTTTATCCATCCATGCATCATTCCATCCATTTTCTAATCCGTTTATGCTCACATGGGTTGCGGGCGTGCCTACGAATTGTTTGCCAGCAGGGCACACAGAGATGAACAACCACTCGTTCCCACAATCACACCTTGGGACAATTTGGAGTGCCTACTCAACCTGCCATGCATTTTTGTGGAATGTGGGAGGAAACCGGAGTACCCCAAGAACATAATGACCTTTTAAATATGTGACATTCGAGTCTCTTGTAGTTTCATTGTGCTGCATTGCATCTTTGCGCACATTCGTATCTCTTTATCGTATTTATTGTATCTTATTTTATTTTGCTGTCCTATGTTTATTTGCACAAGGCTCAGGAGTTACTTGACTCACCTAGGGACCTCGGGAATCATGTGTGTTGGTAATAAAAATTCCTTGAATCCTTGAAAACTCAATTTTAAAGATAACATGAACGAAACAGAAAATACATTAGACACAAAGTAAAATAATAACAGTATTTTTTTTAATATTGAAATATTGGCTGTTCCTGCTGTGCGTGTGTTGGCCTTTGAAGGGCAGTGTGGTGCTGTGCTCACATGAAGTACACACAGTGAGAAGGGAAAAGTAGAAGAAAGCTTCAATTAGATTCTATATTAATGGTCCTTTTTTTACACAAATATATTTGTTATATTACCTTTCTATGTATTTAGGCAGCGTTTCTGTGTGAACAATTCGTTATTTGAAGAAATATAACTCCTGGAAATCAATGCTAACTTCCCTTCAGCATGTCAATAGAGTTTGAATTTGACTTTATTATTACCATGGCGATGTTTTTTAAAATGAAGCACGTCTTGAATTGAAATATACAATGTGAGTAATACTTTTTGTTGTTTATTTATTTTTAAAGCCAACTTTATCTGTTGTGCCATTAAACCGGTTAAAGCAGTGGTGTCCAAACGATGGCTTAGGCCATTTGCGGACCGTCATCCATTTTTCAGCAGTCCACGACATGACAAAAAAAAGAATGACATTTGAAATCTTTTGTGGCAAGATGAACAGAAAAAGGGTGAAGGTGGGCATGGTGAGAAGGAGGATGTCAGAAAAATAGGCGCTATTACTCCTAATAAATTTGTCTCTATATTGTAGAACTGTTCTCTATATTTAAAGATCCAAATAAACCTTTATGATTAAAACACAATTTATCTTCAAAATTCTGGAGTGAATAAAGATGAAATGAAATTATCTGGCAGGTCACAGTGGACCAATTAAACTGTCCAAGTCCGCATCTCATACTGACTATTCAATCGGCCATTTGCAGTTGGAGTGTGCACGCGTAAGAAAGGGGCGGGCTGCCTGAAGGGAGAAATATGGAAGTCCCTGTGCGAACTGATGCGCAGCTGTTTGAGGAGAAATTGAAAGCAAAAAGAATAATCTTCAGTTGATCTTAACCTCCTAGGACCCCGAACTCTTGCATGACTGTACTGTAAACGTACATTCAGCTAATGAGTTAAAATTGTGAAATGCTTTGCATAGCAATATCTAGAATAGCAACAGTAGAAGTCACTTCACCGTGCTTCCCTAAATTAGAACCTCAATTAAATTGTCATTATTTGACAGAGAAAACAAAGAATTATTTTTTTACTTGATGAAACGTCCTCGTAAGTTGACGCCAGGCCCTTATAGTCTAAAATTTAACATTATAGTCTTGAAAGCCAAAGACGTCATGCCCACACAAGTGGACGCACAGTAGAGGTGTAAAAAATAATTAACCACTCATCAATTACTACATTAATCGACAACTGTTCAAATAATCGAATAATCGTTTAGGACCATTGTTGAACATAAAATTGTCCAAATTGCCTGATTTCAGCCTCTCAACGGTAATTATTCTGCAAATTGTATAGTCTTTCATGAAAGCCGACTGACTATCTTTATTGTTTAAACAAAATAAGACAATTGCAAATATCTACTTTGAATTTGGGAAATAATGGCCATACCAGTAACCAAACCAACCAAAAGGTTGGTGAGCACAGGGTACTGGCAAGTCATTTGGGTTTTCCGCAAATAATTGGGGGGGAGACAGGTTCCGAAGAAAGCCAAACCACTGTTATTTTACATATATTTATTTTTGAACACTGCTCGTATGAATGCTATGACTAACGATTCACTTCTTTCCTTGGTTTATGTAGACTGGTATAAATAAATGGACTTTTTGTAAAACAATTTATTTGAGGTCTATGAGGAGTTACAACACACAATCGTATTGTGACAGCACTAGTGACCATGACAAATGACCACCTTATGGCCTCTGACAAAGGCCTTGTTTCTGGACTTGTCCGATAAGACCTTAGTGCAGCCTTGGTCACACTCGACCACCACATTCTTTAACCAAGATTACTGGTTTAAATAATCCTTATCATTCCGCTTACGGCTAGTAAATATCTTTAACAATGATTCAGTGTGTATGAAACGTAATTATGGTGTACACAGGGATCCGTTCTTGGACCAATACTATTAGGTTTTCATACATGCTCTCTCTGGACTCTCTTATTTTCATTTTAGTAGCTCAATTTGACATTCAAAGTTCTAAATAAAATACAAAAGTGCTTATCAACAACTACAAGAAATCAGTGAACCAATACCAAGCTGTAAGTATGAGCCATTCATGTGACCGGTAAACTTCAGAATTTTGACTGACGATTCATTTGTAGTAGAATATTATTCAGTTGTCCTCTTTGGGTAACAATCTAGCCTTATTTCCGCTTTGGAAGAAGTTCATCATAAAAAGGGGAAATGACTAACGTTTTGGGTATCTAAATGTTCGCTTTCAACTGATCCCTATCTCCAAACTATAATTTTCCCAAATTACCCAAAGCAGTGCAAAACCCCCTGCTGTTGGGCTAGAGTGTGACGTAATTAGCCTTGTTAATTCGGTCATTTAGGAGGATTATTTTTTTAACCAGATGGCAGTTTTACTTTGGCCATAAAAACAACTGTACCGCAGCAGACAGATATAGGTGGAATAGTCTACTGCGACCGCAACACAATGCCAAAGAAGCGTACAGGACAAACTGGAAGGTGAGGCTTCATGTTGGCTCCATGCGAGTAGGCCCGCACCTTGCAAATGAGTAATTAATTAACTTAAATCAAAGAGCCAATTGTTTCACCTCAGAGCTGCGCGTCAGCATCTCCATCATAATCTCATCACGAGCTTCCACGGCTCATTCGCTTCAATCCCCACGACGGGGAGACACTTCGGCGTGTTCAGGGACAGAATGACAGGAGTGAAATCACTACTTGAATCAGTATCCTAATTCTTACCGTTTAAACATCACCTCCATCTCCTTAATCTGCTTTCGGGAGAATTCCTTGAATTCCGTGTAGGGGTTGAAGACGCGGCTAGCCCGAGGGGGAGCGTTGCCCTCGTTTATGTCGAGCCGTCGGTTTAGTTTCGCAGACAGCTCGGACGAAGTGTCGCCACAAGCTGCTTCGGACTCCTGATATTTGGTCGTGACGATGGTCTCCTCGGGCTCCGGCCTCTGCTCGGTTTCCTCTGATGCGGCCAGTCGCGACTTGAGCTTCTTTGCGAGCTCTTCCGACGCCATACTGTTTCAGGGACGTTGCTCTCGGCGACTGACTGTCAAGAGTCGAAATAATGTGGAGCTGGGGCAATGCTTGCAGTGCTACTGGCAATTCGCGTCTCTCTCGCCCACATGACGCAAGCAGCTTCCGCTTATGTGCTTCACAATAAAGCTCAAAGAGTAAAAACTGCGTTAGCGGATAAGGGGACGAAGTAAATCGTCATTGGGTGTAACCTCCTCCGTTCGAAAACATCTGCAAGAGCTTTCAGACCACTCGGGACCTTAATAAGGAGCTGTATACAAAATAGATGGATGTATGGCCTACAATGCTACAATCCAAGAAAAATTGTGAACACCCTATTAGTTGAGGGTTTGAACCTGTCCGAATTTTAAGTTGTTTTTCCATTGCATGTTTTTAACTTGCAACTGTGCTTTAACAAGTCATGAATAAACAGCTAACGTTTGATAAAATAACATCTTGTATTTTGTAAACATGCCGCAAAAAGTACGTTTGTTTTGGATTATTTCGTGGCTTTAAAGAATGCTTAATAATACACCCACAGCGGCAACATATATTTTTTGCCTTTTTAATTAGTGGCACATTGGTGTGTGTGTTTGCGTGAGAGAGAGAGAGAAAAACAAAAACATGCAATTGTGGGGTTAGCATTTGAGTTGGAGTATTCTTTATGTGTTTAACTTGTTAAAGATTGCCAAATCTTGTCTGCCAATGCCAGTTTGTATTTTGCTGCTGTCAATGAATTTTTTTTTAAGGTTCAGTTGCCAGACTGGTGTGTTGATTACAAATATGGCTCCAGGTTTTTTGTTTTCCCTCACATTCATAAAGGTTTGCTTACCGATACTGAGAAAAAGATTCATAAATATAGTTTTAAAATATGATTTAAAATGCTGGAAGGGCTAAACAGGGGATACAGCATCCCACGAGCTGCGGTGTAGCTCCGTCCTTGATTTAGTGATGAGTTCGTAGCATACGGCAGTTAGACCATAAGGTCAAAGTGTGGCAAGGAAAAAGGTCGTTAAGCTGATTCCTTTAGCGGTTGAGTCATGCGTTTTAGTGGAGGCAGCATGTCAGTGGTGAATCATCCCACTCACTGTGAAAGAATGAGTCTTGTCATCATTTGAGGCACCCTCAGGGCAGAGAGATGTCGCTTGCCTCAGTTTTCCAACCAGTATTTCTTTTATCTGTTGATTTCTGCCCAGCTCCCATGATATGAAAATCATCACATATCAAACTATTAGCCAAAGTACAGTGTGCTATAAGATATAAAGATTTCAGGCCCATAGGATTCACATCATCATGAATCGTACGACATCATTTACAAAAATCTGTGAATGACAAATTGGATCCACTCCACTTTGCATATGAAATACACTGGGCCAGATGATGCAGTCACTGTGCTCACCCATATTGTAACCAAACATCTGGGTCAAACAAATAACTATGCAAGAGTTAACTTTCTAGATTTTGCATTGGCCTTCAATACGTTTCAACTCAGCATTTCAACCCATATTTGATTCACTGGTATGCTTCCTTTCTCATCAAAAGAGTACAGCTGGTCAGGGTAAATAAAATCCTTTCTTCTGCAATCACAACCAATGTCCTCTCCGCCCCCTCCCAGGACTATGTGAGTTCAACTACATGCTTCACCAAATACACAGATAATTTCTGCTCATCCTCAAATAACCAATTTGTAATAAAGTATTCAGATTATACCATTTTGATAACAGTGCAGAATAACTCCCCGAATCAACAGGGAGTGGACATGGTTGTGACATTGAGTCAATGCTCTGGAAATCCACACCCCAATACGGTAATGCTGCTGTTTTCATGCAAGATTAATTTCAGATCTTGTATCTGACAATAACGTACTGGTATCTATCTATCTATCTATCTATCTATCTATCTATCTATCTATCTATCTATCTATCTATCTATCTATCTATCTATCTATCTATCTATCTATCTATCTATCTATCTATCTATCTATCTATCTATCTATCTATCTATCTATCTATCTATCTATCTATCAGCACTGTATGTACTCAACTGTATTTTAGAGCATTCAAAACAACCACCGCTGTATACAAAGCAAAAAAAAAAGCATGGAGAATAAAAAAAAAAGAATAAATAGATAAGCACATGCCGTGACCCTTGTGAGGATAAAGCGGTTCAGAAAATGGATTGATGGATAAATATATAAATAAACACACAAATAAATACAGCTGAACCGTTTTAAATCAGTGTACTGTCTGGGAGCAATAGCATCTTGTGTAAACTGTAAAAATCATGGTTCTTCCTTCAAAATAAATCAAAGTGTAAAGTTCGCAGTCATTAAAGTTTGTCGACGTTCAATTTTATTTTGAAGCAGCTCTTGCGGACGCAGCGTGAAAGCAGTTCCTTCTAGGGAAGCGAATGACGTTGAATGGCACATTTTTATGAGTTCATTCGACTCAAGCAGGACAACTGAGATGGAGGAAAACTATTAAATGAATGACATCTAATCAATGACAGCGACTGGTTAGTGCTCTGTTGCAGACAATAAAGAGGACGGTAAGACATTGGTATATACAATATATACGAGCTGTCGCTCGATTTTACTATTTACTGTGTATACAGTATACCTGTTAAAATTGACAGATGTTAATGTAAACACGGTGAAGAAGAAGGTCATTTACACGTGACCTTATTGCAACTGCGGTTTCAGAGGTTAGCAGCCGTAGGGTGTAAAGAAATGCGTCTCGTATAACGGATGGAATCGACCGCGGGGAAACCGTCGGAAGACGTGAGGATTAACTAGTGTATTCGGAACCAGCGTACAATACAATTCGGGATAAAATGATCTTTTCGTTGATTAATATAGCTGTGACTTTTATTGTTTTCCCATATAGCTAAAACCCGCATGCAGTTTCCGCTGGCATAGTAGCAAACCAGAAGGATGAACTCCTCGCTCCCGCGGTAAGTTTGAATAGAGTAGAACTACAACAAGTGTATTATTCTACTTTTCACTGAGTTGTGAATCTCCATCTCTTCTTTGACAAGCGAAACACTGTCAGAACATGAATTATAAAAAAAGTTTGGAAAGTCCCGCATTCGTAGTCAGGTGGTCAGTTTTATATTTAAAAATAGCCGGAATTAAAAATCGAACCATTTGATTTTGCTTGACAGAGCTTACACAGAAGTGAGCGTACGTAAATTTACTTTTCAAAATGAAACGTGTGTATGCACCCACCTTTAACCTTGACGTGTTGTGTACGTTATTGGCAAGAGGCAGGTAGACCTATTGTCCATTTTATAGCCATTTTGTATTCAACAGCCAGAACGGTGCATGTCACATTTTTACAGTATGAGTTCTGTAGTCACCCGTATGAGTTCTGTAGTCACCACCGTGTTTTTCCTCTTTGCCATCAGTTATGCCATCTGTCTTTGAGAAAAAAAGAGCAAAAGGCCAAAGAAAAAATAAAAAAGTTTTGGAGTCTCAACCCTCAGAATGTCATGGAAGCACCTCCCCTGGTGCTCATTTTAATGAGAATTTTCCTCTTGTGGATCATACACAAATCCAGCCCATATTGTTTTCATGAGTGTACAGACCTGTCTGACTTCACCAGAACTGCAAGCATGTAAGCAATGTGACAGCTGTCTCGAAGGGGATGTTTTAAGTGCGTGTTAATGAATAGGCCTGGTTTCTGTGGGACTTAGATGAACTGCTGGTATCTGACAGAATAAAAAGGCAATGGTATGCGTTGTATCAATGAGAGTTGTCATGATTATAGAAAAAGACAGCGTATGACTTAAAGAGCAGCCTTGAAGAGGTTTTAGTTCAAATAAAGGGTGGTAATTAGGTGTGCTCTCTTAATTCCAACAGTCAATGTCTCAGGTATGTTAATAATACCTGTTTCAACCTGCAAGAAGGACATTGGCAGCTGTTTTCTGCTCTTAAAACATTATGTGAAGCAGGTACGTGGCACAAACGTTTATGGGACCGGTGCTCAACGCAACAAAAAGGACCCCCAAAATTATTAACAGCAGCATTAATAGTTGTCATTTCCTTTAACCTCAAATAAATGGCCATCTGATATCAAAAGTCTTTTGGGTCGAATTGATGGAGAGTTTAACCCTTTCATGCACCAATAATGATAACCTGTAAGCTGATAACATGATACGCCGTCCTCTGTAGTAACCGGTGCCCCTGAAAGGGTTAAAAATAAATATTTTAAGTTTTTATGAATATGAAGAAAAAAATGATGTTCTTGGCAAAGAGCACATTTTTCTCCTGCGGGGCAAAACGACTGATGCTAGAACACCACAAGGGGTCTATCTGTGCATGTGCCTGATGTGAAGCATAATCCTACTGAATCAGACTTACTGTCAAGACCATGATGTGTCAAGTGACACTTGTGGTTTCTGGGAGTGGCGCGTCCTATAAAGTGTATGAACAATGATTTCCTGCTGAACTGACCAGAATTATGTGGCTGTGTTTTTCTCAGACATTTGAGTCACTTTTTCGTATTTTGGAAGTGGAAGAGAAGAGCGGATGTTTGTCTATTCCCAGGTGGTGCATTTTACTGCAGGAAGGTCTGCTCCACTACAGTAGAAGCAGGTGAACAACTCATTCTGTCTTTTCTTGAGCAGCATCTAAAAGTATTGTAACAGTAAAAAGCTAAAGCTTATTTTTTGCTTTCGACTGAAAACATTTGGGTTTGATATAATTAAAAGAAAAAAATGTATGAGGCAAGATGGGGATGTTTCATCTTGTACTTACATCTGGATTGCCTGCTCCAGTACATTTTAGAAGACCTTTTTTAGACAGCTTTTTTTTTCATTTCAAACCCACTGTTGTCTTTTGAGCTTAAAATATTGCCACGTGACTGACAGGTGGGGTTTTTTTTTTGGTGCTGTTGTTGTTCAGGTGTGTCGTGTTGCATAAAAAAATAAATTTCCACTCAATTTCAGGTTAGAGTTTTGCCTGTGGAGACGACATTTATACGAGTTAGAGGTGAGCGCAACATGAAAACCAGAGAGCTGCGCAAGAGTGGAAAAATACGCAGTTAAGTTGTAAAGCTGAGAAAAGACACATATGATCAAACAAAGCCATGAGCCCGGGGGTCGGCAACAAGCGGCGCCAGAGCCGCATGCGGCGCCAGAGCCGCATGCGGCGCCAGAGCCGCATGCGGCTCTTTACCGACATCTAGTGGCTCCCTGGAGCTTTATAAAAGAATGTTTGAAAATGGAAAAAGATTTTGATAGTAGGCTAATGTAGCTCAAATAGATATAGATGTTGCAGCTCCGAAAAAGGAGAGCTGTGGTGCTGTTTCTTTAAAACGTACACTTTATTTATGCTTTTAACAGTCGACAAATACAGACACGTCTGCATCCGACTCCGTGCCTTCTCTCTTCTCGTTCAACTCGAGAGGCGTTCAAAGACGGCCTCAGAAAAACGGAAATTAATGATGACTTCATTGACGGATGTACTGGTACATTCATGGACATGCTGAAGTTGAACTGTTGATATCTTGCCTCATAGTCAAACCCAAATGTTTCAGTCGCCAGCAAAAATAAAGCTGGTCAAATACTTTTGAAGGTGAATTACCCTGTATACCGGTACCCTTATAAGACACTTCAATTATGACACCAGCACATTTTATTGTGATCCAGTAAAAAAGCCGTGTTAAAAAATTATAGATTAATGCTGTGTTTTGACACAACTATTTGACCATGTTTACCAATATAGCTTTCAATTAGATTGCATTTTAATTTTTTGTAGATGTGACTGAAATCCACAAGAGGAAGCTGTTCCTATGGTTCAGCCATCTTCCCCAGGAAGAGAAGCAGTTTGGAGGCTACTTTAGCCCAGAGACAATGCACGTGGACCCGCTGATTCTGGAGAGGAAGCCAGAGGAAAGTGCGGGACTCCTCAGCTCCCCCCTGAAAATCCAGGAATCTTCCGGCTCTTCTCTGACAGTCGAGCAGCTTTTTGAAATGAATGGAGACCAGTGTGAGGACCGAGGATTAAACGTGCTGCTGTACGGCGCAGTCGGAACAGGTAAAAGTACAATTGTGCGGAAGATGGTGCTGGATTGGTGTGCCGGGACCACGCTAACTGACTTCAAACTGCTGATTCCCTTTTCTTGTGAGGATCTTGGCGAGCTGACGAAGTAAGACATTTTTGTATTGTGGGTAAATGTGCTTGTGTGTGTTCTCTCTGGGTACAAGTTAGGTTCCGAGAAGGCTCTAGTGGTCAAATTGTCCGTATATGCGTCTCTTTGCGTCAACCCTGTAATATTACTGATGACCAGTCTAGGGAGTCCCCCGCCTTTCACTCTCAACCACGGTTCACCAAGCTTTTTGAAACTGAGAGACTTCCTGGGTATCGATCCATTTGAAAGTTACTACCGGTAGTTTGATATACACTTTTTAAATAACATTATTATTGTGTGTTATTATTACTAAGTACAGTAGTGATATTCGTTGATGCAAAAACAAAAATCACAATACTTTCTCACCATTAGGAATCAGATCAATATGGGAGACTTTTTTTAAAATACACTGTATTTAAAGCTTAGCCAGTGTTTCCATTTTCAAATAATCACTTCCAAAATATTCCCGGAAAATAACAATGTCCCCTCATTGGCGAGATATTCTTCAAACAGTCCAGCCGGCCACTCATGGGGTCTGCCTGGTGTCTGTGAGCACCACATTGGTGACCAGCTGCTCTAGAGAAACCGGGATTTGCTGTAGCTCCTGTGGAGGGGAGCTGTCCATTCGTTATGGCCCTCCTTGGACACAGGTTCTTTTATTTCTCCGCAAGGCGGAATAAAGACCCAACACCACATTGTCTTTTCTAGCAGTTTATCACAACACCATACGAATCGATTCAGGCTTCTCAGAGTTTCACATAACATCCGAAAAAAGCCTAGAACAAACATAGTCATGGGAATATATAGAGACAATATGATAATGAGTGGTGGGGAGATCCGCCTCCATGCAAATCCCGGAAACAAAGTTGGGAGTGGTGGGGTGAGACCGAATCACCACGACCCACCATCGTCTTCGGTCTGAGCTTCAATGCGATGGCAACAACACAGATACTTGAGATAACAGTTCCTCACTTGATGTCCTCTGAGGGGCCCTAAAAAGGGTGGGCTAAGGGGCACTAAACAGTGATTGTGATCACAGTCGGCAGGACATACCTTCAGGTGCATACCGCATTCTTTCTTTTGAGCGTTTGAACAGGTCCAACTAACAGTGTGGGGCAAAAAACCTGCAGTGAGCAAGAAATTCCTTAACACTCCTCTGTGACCCTGAATCAGATGAGCAGTACTGAGAATGCCTATGTCAAATAACAATTTCAATTGCTTTTACACGACAAGGAAAGAAAGTAAAGTAGTGGCAGGCCAATTGGCCTGAAGGAATATTTACAGTCAAGCCTGCCTCAAAAACCACCCACACATGAGTATTTTGCGGTAAACAGCATTTTCAATGGCAAAATGTTTCCAGTAAGAGACAGAAGTTTCACGTACACACTTATAAGAACATAAGTCATGAAACATTTTCAAAACCGAGGTTTGAGGAAACGATTCAACCAGAATGTATAGATTTAGGTCAGGCCGGTGCTGCATCAAATCATTATTTGCTGCATTAGTTCAGTACTGTGATGTTGCAAGGATCCACATACTCTCCATCCAACATTTGTTGTCCTGGTTGACGTATGGGAGGATGTATGTCCATGCAGATCTCCAATTTCGCACCACTTCTGTATTTTTTTGGTCACTCCATCACAGCTTGGATTCTCCCATCCCATTTGAAAAAGTTCTTATCAAATGTATTTTGTTTTGATTTTGGTATTTGTGATTTATTTTGACCAGGGTTGCATCCTTGAGAGACCTTGTCAGTAGGAAGTACCTCCACTTGAAAAAAAACCCTCTACTGAGTGGGGAGGGCAACCAGGCCAAAGATGTTCTCTTCTTATTCAATGGGATGGAAAAGATGAAACTTGACTTCCGGATTGGATCCACAGAACTTTGCAGTGACCCAAATGAGTCACTGCCCGCTGGTGCAGTGGTCGTCAACCTTCTCCGCAAGTATCTTCTCCCTGAGGTAAAACAACCAAGATGGACCTTGGTTAGAAATTGGACGTTCTTCTTTTGTGGGAATATCTTTGTTGTCATGATCTGAAGTGTACAGACTAATTCATATTGAGTGATCAAATGTGAGTGACTTGCTTGTACTAGATCTCGTCCTGGAAGCAAACTTTCATCTCATGTGACTATCATGAAGGTTTGATCACAGGAGTTCTGTGCAAAATTCTGAATTTCAGAATTCGTTTCGATTGAATGATGAATTTGAATTAGCTCCACCTCACAGGATGTTGGCTTGAATGTGAATTACAGGGAGTGGCCCACATATCAGGGAGAAAGAATGGAATATACGCAAATGGAAGTACAGAGACTGCCACATTTCCTTAATGTTGGAAAGGTTAGCAATATAGCTTTCAAAATAAAACTTTTTATAATTGTAATGATTTTTTTGTAAAAATCTGAGTAGGATTTTAATGTTAATTTAAACAAACATTTGTTACACTTTACCATTTTCTCAAATTCAGAATAGTGCACATAAAGCCCTGACACTAATATTTGTATGAAATTCATGTTGTAAATAGGCTTATATACTGTGCTGTAACACTTAATTGTGAAATACACATAATTTTGCATAATGAATTTCGTGGGATTCCAAGTCGACTTCGTGCAATTTGAATTTAATTTGCAATCCTGGTTCCAATTTGCCAACTCAATTCCAATTTAAGAATTGAATTGGAATTTAATGGTCATTTTCAGGGCGGCCCGGTATTCCAGTTGGTTAGCTCGTCAACCTCACAGTGCGGAGGTACTGGGTTCAATTCCAGCCCCGGCCTACCTGTGTGGAGTTTGCATGTTCTCCCCGGACCTGCGTGGGTTTTCTCCGGGTACTCAGTTTTCCCCCCACATTCCAAAAACATGCATGGCAGGCTGATTGAACACTCCAAATTGTCCCCAAGTGTGAGTGTGAGCACGGATACTTGTTTGTCTCTGTGTGCCCTGTGATTGGCTGGCAACCGGTTCAGGGTGTCCCCCGCCTACTGCCTGACGACAGCTGGGATAGGCTCCAGCACCCCAGCGAGCCTTGTGAGGATAAAAATGATCAGAAAATGGATGGATGGTCATTTTCATTTGATTTCTGAATTTCGTACAGCCGACACCAAAGGTGAATTTGCTACATTCATGAACATGAATATAAATACCAGATACTTCCTGGCTCACCATTTTCTAGGCCTGTGCTTTTTTTCATATGCTTGCAAAGAGTGCAGATCATTTTATAGTGCATTCAAAAACCTCCAGGACTTCCTGTGTGACTTAGTATAGTTTTGTCACTGATTGTAATGTTTGATCATCTGTTACTGACATGTTTCTCAGGCCAGTATTTTGGTGACCACCAGACTGTCCGCCTTGGATCGCATCCCATCGAAATACGTGAGTCGCTACGCACAGATTTGTGGCTTCAACGACCCCAACCGTCAGCGTGCCTACTTCACCAGCCGCCTCCTGCAGCAGAGCGGGGAACTTGCGCAGGCACATGACGCTCAAGCTCTCGTACAGCTGCTCTACCTCAATCTCCAAAGGGAGAGCCAGCTGGCCGCAGCCTGCTTTCTGCCTTCTTACTGCTGGCTCACATGCGCCACCTTGCACTTCCTGCATTTCACTGACGCCATGGCACCCATCCGGACGCTGACCGGAATATACACCAGTTTCCTCAGGCTCAACTTTGGAGGGGAGGTACTGGGCAAAGCTGCTGCGGCAAGCGAACCCGGTCAGGATCTCCAAAGTTCTCTGATGTTGTACGTCGTCCGCACCGTCGGCAAGCTGGCCTACGAAGGCGTGACATACAAACGCACCTCGTTTTCAGCGGAAGAGCTGGAACAGTGGATCGGAGGAACGACCAAGACGGATGAGGAGCTTCGCCAGCTGGCTGTTTTCAGAACTGATGTGCTTGACTTTTTTCTGGCTCCCTGTGTTGAAAGTTGCAAGCATTTACCCATGGAACTCTGTGAACATGATGAGAGGCGATATGTATTTGCCGTTCCGGCCATGCAGGAGTACCTGGCGGCACTCTATGTGGTCCTAGGCGAGAATAAATCAGCTCTGGAGAAGCTCACCAAGCAGGTGTCTGTGGCCATTGGTCAAGCGAGCGAAGACGTGAGTGCCATTGTCAATATCTTTTCCAAGTTCATCCCACTCCGAATCTTTGCAGTCTTCAACTTGCTCAAGCTTTTTCCGAAGCTTTATGAGAAAATCAGCACTCGAAATAAGGGCAACATTGCACGGACGATGGCCGCCGAGCTCTTCCGCAAGGAAGACAGCTACAATGAGGACGTTCTGGATCAAGTCGAGCAAAGCCTCTTGGGAGTGCATGGTCCACCATTAAAACAACAGAGTGAGGGTCCGTCTTTTGAACTCTATCCCATCTTCATGGGTGGACTCTTGCATTACGGGAACCGAATGCTCCTTCAGCAACTCGGATGCAGCATCCAGAGTGCCACTGTGGTCCAGATCACCCGAGCTCTTCGCAAATACCTTGTTAGAGGTGAGTAACACCTTTCCTATGTTCTGGACTACTACTACTTCCTCCATGTCATGAATGCAAAATATGTTTTGCAGTAGGCGATTATTCATGTTTCTTCTGCTGGCACAAATCCCTTCAGGACTAATCATGTTTTGAAGGATTAATCTGTAAATTGAAGGGTTTAATGGCAAGTAAGCAGTATGACGAGATTTTCCATGAATGACAGTCTGAGAAATGGAATGGCTACAACAGCACATAACAAATTTGGAAAATTGGAGGTTATATTCCGGAGAAATTGAGATATTGTGTGGGGGTGGGGACTGCCTATTGGGCGAACGTTTCTGTGTGATAGCCGATTGAAATTAAATCTGCTCACAAAAATGTCCTCAAATTATACTAACATAGTAGAATTTCATTATTTCTTAACCCCTTGACTCTTTGGATTTGTCTGCTTCTTGGGGAACCCTTTCTCCAATTGTCAGACAAGTTTCAGCTAAAAATTTGTCTGACAATCAGCCAATAGGCTTCTGCGGGATAAAATTCCGAGGGGTTCTCCAAATCAATGTATCAAAATTATTTTGATATTTCAAAGAGAATTGCTAGCTCTAAAAAAACTCCACTTATGCAGGGCAGATGGAACATTCATTTGTTAAAAGAGCAATGGGAGGAGTAGAATCACTCGTTTCATTTCGTAATGAATATTTTTGTTTCCTAAATGCATTTATTGATGTTTTAGAGCTGTTTAAAGTGTATATTCCATTTTTCCCCACTCAGATTGCCACCATGTTGCTACATTAACGCGGTTCACACGAACACTCTCAGGGGTCAAGGAATTCTCATATCTAAAAGAAAATATTTTCATCGTCAGTCCTGTAGTTCCAGATTGGGGTTCTAACAAAGTTGGATTTTTTTTTTATCCATAAACTGCAAAAGCAGTAGATTTGGGTCTCTGTCTGAAATAGAGTAGTGACAGCAAAGTACTTGCCCACAGTATCCCATTACAGCCACATTCATGTCACGTGAGGAGCACAATTTGGACCCAGTGTTACATTCGGGACCGAACCCAATGTTTTTGGATTCCAAAATACAGGCTCAGACAGAGTGTGATTACAAAAAATGTATTAAAGAAAATCGCACTAAAAAAGTATACATTTAAATTGCTAGTCACAAAATGCCAGGAAAAACAACCTATAAACAAAAAGATCTTGCAAAAGGTACTAAAGCTTATCAAGAATACACAAATAAAATGACAAAGTCCAAACACATGTAACCAAAATGAAGAACAAATAACTGCATGACAAAAATACTTATGAAACAAGGAACTAAAACAAGAGCGACTATGAACAAGATCACAACACTTGAAACAATACAGCGAGCAAGGTCAATAATTTGAAAAGGAGAAGCAGAAGTCAAAGTCCTTAAATACAAGGCTCAGTTTAATGAGGAAAATAGGCACAGGTACACCTGTTGGAGGTAAACGCCCTTCACGCCAGCTGGAGCTGGAATACAATCAAGACAAAACATGACACCCAGAAGCAGACAGGAAACACAAGTGACGAAATAAAAGTTGTTATCTTCAAAAAAAAAAATCAAAGTAAACAAACAGAGCAGGTCTGGACACAGCGGGGCATAGAAGGCTTAACACTCTGACATCATGTAACTGAGTAACTCAAGTTTATATATAGAAAAACAAGCCCAGCCCTGTGTGACCAAATGGTCCTTTATTTGGGCTGAAGATGAGGGACCAAGAGGCCCAGGAATGTTCCTCAGGGCCGGCTGAGGGAGCTTCAGGAGAGAGACATGAAAAGTGTGGTGGACTTGGAGGGAGGCTGGGAGCTTATGGATGGCGCAAGGGTTAATGACCCTCTCAACTTCAAAAGTCCCAATGGGGGTTAGGTCACGGAATCAATCTGTTGAGCAGAGGTGTCAAACTCAGGGCTCGGGGGCCAAATCTGGCCCACCACATCATTTTATGTGGCCCGCGACAGCAGCTCAAACATGTCAACTTCCATGGTCCTTTCTAAAATGTCTACCAAAATGTTAAAGTCTCATTTGTAATAAATAAGAGATGTATTCAAAGCATAATTCTTGTAAACCCTCATGATTGTAACTTAAACAATAGTTGAATCAACAGTTAGTCTTCACATCTTTATATGGTTTCAGTAATAGATGCCCTCCAAGTGAAACGGTAACTAAAATATGCCCCGCGCCAAAAATGAATTTGTGCTGGAGCCCAATATTGATATAGAATTAATATTAACACTGTTGTGATGATCTTTGCCAACTTAAATACACACAAAAGAACCAGTATTGTTGGTAGTATGTACTCATACTGTTGGGGGAAAAAAGACATTTAGAGAGAAAAAATGCATTGAAAAATGTTTGTGTTGGGATTGTATGATTGCCTTTTCCGACTGAGCCAGTATAGCTCGACTTTTGTTTCAGAGTGAGTGACGTAGTCAGCCCTATAAAAAGGGCCACGCCTTTTCCTTTCTTTCTCTCTCCACCTGTTCAATAAAACACGCCGATACATGGCTGATGGAAACACCTCGCTCAACTTGTCATTCTTGGATGCTAGGCAGAAGGATGCCAATCTGCACGTGCTGTTTAGCGACTCTGCTAACAGTTTGATTATGGAAGCAGAAGACAAATTTTTTTAACAGTTTTTTTCACCCTTTTTTTCATTCTTAATCGGTCTAACTCTGTCGAACTATGTAAACAATTACAAATACTTTTAATTTGTGTGTATGTAGGCAAACTATATTAAGCCGTGGACATTTAACCCACCATAGATTTGTGTGTGCAATCAGTTGAGCGATTAGTCGCCATGAAAAAGTTAAACGAACAAATTGAATTTTCGCTGCTTTTTTTTTTCTTTTTAATGCTAGAAATCAACAAGCCACAGCCACCAGAGGAGTTGATGGATCTGTTGGTCCTTCTGTACGAGTTTCAAAATCCCAGACTGACTGCAGAGGTCCTGGCTTCAATCAGAACCATCCGCCTCCACAACATACGCATGACCTCACTTAAGTGCTTTGTGTTGAGTTCTGTGCTCTCTTGTGCCCCTCCAAGGTAAGCCGGGAGTTATCTTTTTACTCCCAACTGCATCGTCTTCCAAAATATTTGGCATATACAATTTTTGCTCATTTTCATCACTACTCCATGCACTTTGTGTGTAACAAATTACCCCTGTTTTCCGCACTATAAGGCACACCTAAAAGCATTCGATTTTCTCAAAACCCAACAGTGCACCCTATAATCCAATCGGCTGAATATAAAGAGATTGTAACTCTCTTGAAATTCCCCATTGAGTTGTTTCCCTGTTAGTCTTCCTGTGCCATCTAGTGGTGATTATTAGCAGGAACCAATTGTAACCAAAAAGGGTTCTGCCCAACACTAATTGACATATGCATTCGCCAACACACACTCAAACAGACAGCTACTTTGTGAGCTCTGCGCAGCCTCTATGAAACGAAGCTAATACCAAAAGCATAATTAACTACTGACTAAACAAAGGAAGGAGACAAGCAAGATTTCGAAGAATATTTAGCCCCTTGTGGATGTGAGCATACAAGGTTTGAGTGCCTTTTTGTTGAACCAATTGTTTTCGTAACTTTTGTCTTTCATTTATTGTTTGGTAATATTATTTGTATTTTTATGTTTCATGTACGTATTGGCGACCAGCTGTCATTGTTACAGCTGCAGCGGTTTTGAAGCCTCTCTATAAATAAAGCTGTATTGTATTGTATTCCCTGTAGCACCCACCATATCTCAAGGATGCATAGCGCAGCCACTATTGTAGCTTCTATGTGCCTTAAAATGCGGTGCGCCCTATGTATGAAAACAATCTTAAAATAAGACATTCATTGAAGCTACGATTTATAATCTGAAGCTGCAAAAAAAGCTGTATTTTATACTGCAAAAAATACGGTATTCCAATTAAATCTGACGCTTATCTTTCTGAAAGTTTTTTGTTTGTTTGTTTTTTTTTAGATTTGGCACGTGGGCTAAATATTGTGACGATGAGGGACGAGCATATAATAATACGTTTTAAAAGAAATACCATTGTTGTCTTGTCGCAGTTATCAACTGGAAGAGTTGGACCTCTCTTCGTGTCTCCTAACTCAGGACATGCTTCGCATATTGTCGCCTGCCTTCCGCCACACTCGGAACCTCAAGTGAGAGAAACTGAAACGTTTCTATTTTTCTGTTGTTTGCAGTCAAGATCTTGATGCATTTCACTGACTGGGAATGGTGTGATTTGTATTCATTAAATTTTTGGGGGGTGATGCGCACTAACTAATAATGAACTAATGTTTTTCTTCATGTTCTGTTTCTTCTTTTCTGGATGATTATCTAAAAAAAATAAAAGACAAGATTTTAAAACTAAGAACTATACATTTTGATTAAACATTGATCTCGACAACATCACTTACTCCTTCACAAGTACCGTATAGGCCCGAATATAACACGGTGTTTTTTGCATTGAAATAAGACTGAAAAAGTGGGGGTCATCTTATATTCGGGGTCTAGACATTATACTCATTCACGACGCTAAATGGCATCATATATCATTGAAGCGAATGCTGAACTTCGGACTCCCAAGGCTAAAGTGAACACCTGTCACGAAGAATAAAAATAAAAATAGCAGTAAGAAAGAAAAGAGAAGAAAATTATAGAGGAGATAACAGAAAATGGAGAAACGTAGCAACAATCTGGAGAAAAGTGGGTCGAAGATCGGCCAGGTTAACCGGCAGCTGAGGCGAAGTTATGATGTAAATTACATTTCAAAAACCAGAAGCCATTCATTTACGAATGTGATTCCACTTCCATCCATCCATCCATCATCTACCGCTTATCCGGGGCCGGGTCGCGGGGGCATCAGCTTTAGCAGGGAAGCCCAGACTTCCCTCTCCCGAGCTACTTCTTCCAGCTCTCCCCGGGGGATCCCGAGTCGTTCCCAGGCAAGCTGGGTGACATAGTCTCTCCAGCGTGTCCTGGGTCTTCCTCGGGGTCTCCTCCCGGTGGGACATGACCGGAACACCTCACCGGGGAGGCGTTCAGGAGGCATCCGAATCAGATGCCCAAGCCACCTCATCTGGCTCCTCTCGATGTGGAGGAGAAGCGGCTCGACTCTGAGCCCCTCCCGGATGACTGAGCTTCTCACCTTATCTCTAAGGGAGAGCCCGGACACCCTGCGGAGAAAACTCATTTCAGCCGCTTGTATCCGGGATCTCGTTCTTTCGGTCACGACCCATAGCTCGTGACCATAGGTGAGGGTTGGGACGTAGATCGACCGGTAAATTGAGAGCTTCGCCCTTTGCCTCAGCTCCTTCTTCACCACGACAGACCGATACAACGTCCGCATCACAGCAGACGCTGCACCGATCCGCCTGTCGATTTCCCGCTCCCTCCTACCCCCACTCGTGAACAAGACCCCAAGATACTTGAACTCCTCCACTTGGGGTAAGATCTCCTCCCCGACCCGGAGGGGGCACTCCACCCTTTTCCGACTGAGGACCATGGTTTCAGATTTGGAGGTGCTGATTTTCATCCCAACCGCTTCACACTCGGCTGCGAAACGCTCCAGTGAGAGTTGGAGAGCCCCGTTTGAAGGAGCCAACAGCACCACATCATCTGCAAAAAGCAGGGATGTAATACTGAGGCCCCCAAAACGGACCCCCTCAACGCTTCGGCTGCGCCTAGAAATTCTGTCCATAAAGGTTATGAACAGAATCGGCGACAAAGGGCGGCCTTGGCGGAGTCCTACCCCCACTGGAAACGATTCCGACTTACTGCCGGCGATGCGAACCAAACTCTGACATCGGTGGTATAGTGACCGAACAGCCCGCGATCAGGGGGTTCGGTACCCCATACCCACGAAGCACCCCCCACAGAAATCCCCGAGGGACACGGTCAAACGCCTTCTCCAAGTCCACAAAACACATGTAGACTGGTTGGGCGAATTCCCACATACCCTCAAGGACCCTGCTAAGGGTGTAGAGCTGGTCCACTGTTCCACGGCCGGGACGAAAACCACACTGCTCCTCCTCAATCTGAGGCTCGACTTCCTGACGGACCCTCCTCTCCAGCACCCCTGAATAGACCTTACCAGGGAGGCTGAGGAGTGTGATCCCTCTGTAGTTGGAACACACCCTCCGGTCCCCCTTTTTAAAAAGAGGGACTACCACCCCGGTCTGCCAATCCAGAGGCACTCTCCCTGTTGACCACGCGATGTTGCAGAGGCGTGTCAACCAGGACAGCCCCACAACATCCAGAGCCTTGAGGAACTCCGGGCGGATCTCATCCACCCCTGGGGCCTTGCCACCGAGAAGCTTTTTAACAACATCGGTGACTTCAGCCACAGAGATGGGAGAGCCCATCCCCAGGCTCTGCTTCCTCCAAGGAAGGCGTGTTGGTGGAGTTGAGGAGGTCTTCGAAGTACCCTGCCCACCGGTTCGCAACTTCCCGAGTCGAAGTCAGCAGCGCCCCATCCCCACTGTACACAGTGTTAGTTGTGCACTGCTTCCCCCTCCTGAGACGTCGGATGGTGGACCAGAATTTCCTCGAAGCCGTCCGGAAGTCGGCTTCCATGGCCTCACCGAACTCTTCCCACGCTCGGGTTTTTGCCTCGGCGACCACCGAAGCCGCGGTCCGCTTGGCCAGTCGATACCCGTCAGCTGTCTCTGGGGTCCCACAGGCCATAAAGCCTCGATAGGACTCCTTCTTCAGCTTGACGGCATCCCTTACTGCTGGTGTCCACCAGCGAGTACGGGGGTTGCCGCCACGACAGGCACCAACCACCTTACGGCCACAACTCAGATTGGCCGCCTCAACAATAGAGGCACGGAACATGGTCCACTCGGGCTCAATGTCCCCCGCCTCCCCCGGAACATGGGAAAAGCTCTGTCGGAGGTGGGAGTTGAAACTCCTTCTGACAGGGGATTCCGCCAGACGCTCCCAACAAACCCTCACTATAAGTTTGGGTCTGCCAGGACGGACCGGCATCTTCCCCCACCATCGGAGCCTACTCACCACCAGGTGGTGATCAGTTGACAGCTCCGCCCCTCTCCTCACCCGAGTGTCCAGAACATGCGGCCGCAAATCCGATGATACAACTACAAAGTCGATCATCGAACTGCGGCCTAGGGTGTCCTGGTGCCAAGTGCACATATGGACACCCTTATGTTTGAACAAGGTGTTCGTTATGGACAATCCGTGACGAGCACAGAAGTCCAATAACAAAACACCACTCGGGTTCTGATCGGGGTGGCCGTTCCTCCCAATCACGCCCCTCCAGGTATCCCTGTCATTGCCCACGTGAGCATTGAAGTCCCCCAGCAGAACAATGGAGTCCCCAGCAGGAGTACTCTCCAGCACACCCTCCAAGGACTCCAAAAAGGGTGGGTATGCTGAGCTGCTGTTTGGTGCATATGCACAAACAACAGTCAGGACCCGTCCACCCACCCGAAGGCGGAGGGAGGCAACCCTCTCGTCTACCGGTGTGAACCCCAATGTACAGGCACTGAGCCGGGGGGCAATGAGTATGCCCACACCTGCTCTGCGCCTCTCACCGTGAGCAACTTCAGAGTGGAAGAGAGTCCAACCCCTCTCGAGAGAACTGGTACCAGAACCCAGGCTGTGTGTGGAGGCAAGTCCGACTATATCCAGTCAGAAATCCTCTGCCTCACACACCAGCTCGGGCTCCTTCCCTGCCAGAGAGGTGACATTCCATGTCCCAAGAGCTAGCTTCTGCAGCCGAGGATCGGACCGCCAGGGTCCCCGCCTTTGGCTGCCGCCCAGCTCACATTGCGCCCGACCCCTTTGGCCCCTCTCATGGGTGGTGAGCCCATGGGAAGGGGGACCCACGTTGCCTCTTCGGGCTGTGCCCGGCCGGGCCCCATGGGTGTAAGCCCGGCCACCAGGCGCCTGCCAACGAGCCCCACCTCCAGGCCTGGCTCCAGAGGGGGGCCCCGGTGACCCGCGTCCGGGCAAGGGAAACCTAGATCCATTTATTTTTATCATCTTTTGAGCCGTGCTTTGTCTGGCCCCTCACCTAGAACCTGTTTGCCATGGGTGACCCTGCCAGGGGCATAAAGCCCCAGACAACTTAGCTTCTAGGATCATTGGGACACACAAACCCCTCCACCACGGTAAGGTGACGACTCACGGAGGTGGTGATTCCACTTTAGTTTACATATTTAAATGGTCAGATATTAAGATTTGAATGAGACAAAGTAACATGCTTTTTCTCTCAAGTATATTGTTAGAATCATTTGTTTCAGATGTACTGTAATTATTTTTGGATAAAAAATAATTTGGTGTTCAAAAAGTCTTTTTTCAAACTTGAGTTTTGAAAAAGAGGGGGTCGTCTAATAATCAGGGCCATCTTATATTCGGGCCAATACGTTACCCTAGGAACTCTAACTACTAATTATTCACTGACCAAACTTGACCAAACAGTATTCTGCATGTCACCATCAGTCATTCTTTAAACTCACGTTTCCTGTTACGCCGTGTCACATAATTCGTCATCACCGGAAACTGGTCGCGACAGTGGACATGTTACTGCTAAGGACTAAAAGTAAAGACAGACAAAGTCATTGTTGATCTAGATTTCTAGATTTTGTTTGTTGCGTAAAAAACAATTTTGTCCTTATTTTTTAACAACTCGGAAGATGAGCACTTTCTGGGTTACGACTTGACTTGTGATGACGCTCGCAAAACAGTCAGCATGGATATGCTGTGTTTGTTGTGATTTTTGCCCCTGTCTGTCTTTGTTGTCCTCAGTCTGCAGTTTAATAGCCTTGGCCCTGACTCCTGCATCTTCCTGAGAGATCTGCTTCTGGATTCCAAAAGTTGTGTTAGAGTGCTACAGTAAGACAACCCTTCAACACATTTCTTGTCTCTTGACTAAATGTGTCAAGTCGCTGAAATCCATCAGGATGGACAATCTCTCAATTACTGTTTTATGCACATTTTTAGCAGGAGAGCAGGAAATGCCAAATGCTGCATGTTTTTCAAGAATTAAATCTTTATTCCAAGTGAAAAATGTGTCCTCAAAACCGATGGCAATTCAAGTTTTGGGGTGGCGGAAGGTAAAGATGACTTTTTCCCAAAAAAATTTAAAACATCAGGGTTAGTGAGCTTTGTATTAGCAAGACCTAGGAGGTGCTTGAGTGGAACATTTTGAGACCATATTCCGCAGAGTAAAATCACATTCGTATTCCTCAGCATGTTTGACTTTCTCAATCAGACCTTGATAGGGTGGACTTTTCCTCCGACTACACACTATTTGTACAATCCTTTACAGAATATAAGTACAGTATTGAATGCTTGACAATGAGTGGTAAGTGTGATGAAGACAAGCAGTACAGAAAATGGATTGATGGAAAAAGTACTTTATTTTCCGCACCTAAAAACATTCAATTTTCTCAAAAGCCGACGGTGCACCTTATAATCCGATGCGCTTTATATATGGATCAATATTCTGATTTGTTGCACGTAGTATTTTCAATGTTCTGTGAAGCGCTTTGTTACAGTTGCAGCAGTTGTGAAAGCGCTATATAAATAAATAAAGCTGTATTATGTTGTATTGTATTCCCTTTAGCGTAGCTCCATCTAGATCAGGGGTCCCCAACCTCCGGTCCGCACGGCATTTGGTACCGGGCCGCACAATAAGAATTTACATTAATTCCGTTGTATTTATTTTGGAATACGAAATATATTTTATTTTGAAAAATTACCAGATTTTCCGTTACACCCGTCTGTGTCACTCTTGACCCACGTTAAACCACGCTTCTGCGTCACGTGACTGATTACGCTAAAAACAAAATGCCAGAGCTAGCTAAATGAGTTAAATAAACTGCTGGAGATCGCAGATGACGGCGGCCTTAAAAGTACGTTTGAGACAACAACTCTGCCGGTGTTCTGGAATCAAGTTATGGCTGAATACTCTGAGATTGCCACAATAGTACTGTTGCTATTTCCGACAAGCTACCTGTGTGAGGCGGAGGTTTTGTGCAGCAACGGCGACTAAAACAAAATTACAAGTAGACTCAACATAAAGCACACACTTCACTATTACCCCGAGATGGGACCACGTAGTTGCAGAAAATCAAGCTCGGGGCTCGCACTGATTCAGCATTGCGGTGAGTTGACATTTTTATGCACTTTGAATTTGCATTGTATCGTATTTTGAAGGCATTAAACATTACCATAGCGATCAGAGTGTTGCGGCCAGATTAGACGCTACTCGCGTATATTATTATCTCTCGAAAGCACCACAATGTTCATGCAGCTCTTACCATATTATTTTGTAGTATTTATCTGCCACACCTTAAATGCTGGTCCGTGAAAATATTGTCTGACATAAACCGGTACGTGGGGCAAAAAAGGTAGGAGACCCCTGATCTAGATGCATAACACAACCTCAGCCATTATAAGATAAGATAATATATCCTTTATTCGTCCCACACTGGGGAAATTTACAGCCTCCAGCAGCAAGAATGTATGTAGAAAGAAGAAAGGAGAAAGAGAAAAAAAAAACAACAAACAAACATTATTGTAGCTTCTATTCCATGCGCCTTATAATGTGGTGCGCCCTAGATATGAAAACTTTTAAAAATAGGCCAGTCATTGAAAGTGCGCCTTCTACTCCCCCTTATAGTGCCGAAAATACGGTACATGAAGTTTATCATCGTGACTTGAGCATCTGATCATATTAGATGTTGGATCGCAAAATCGGTTCCCCAGTCAGCATGACATCAGTGTCTTAATTTGTCCCCATGACCATGAATTGAATAGCATCCATGTCTGACTCTCTCCCTGTCTGTACTTATAGACTTTGTGACAACCCACTGCTAGACTCTGGAGCCTGCCTTCTTCTGGAAGCCCTTCCGGAGAACCAGTCCTTGAGGCATCTGTCCCTCATGCACACGGGCTTAGGGGACAAAGGGGCCCTCGAGCTGTCTGAGAAACTTCAGCAGCACACTGGACTCCAGGAGCTCAACGTTGCCTATAACAGTATTGGAGACAACGCAGCTCTGGCCATAGTGGATGTGTGCAGGGAACATCCCAGCATTCACACTGTGCAGTAAGAGTCGGTCCAGCAGCGTCTAATTCTGCCCTTAGTTCAAACAGTACGAACATACTGTACCTTTATCTTTACTAACCATCATGCTGAATGCACTATTTTCAGTCATTGTGAAACATGTCTGCATCTGTGAAAGTGTGGTAGTTACTGAGTCAATATCATAATATAGTTTAGCTTGTAGAATTACTCACTCAAAACATTTGTGTGCCCCCCCCCCTCCCGCCAAAAAAATATGCGTCAAAAAAGGAATAACACAACTGTTTGGGCTATTCTTTTAACCCAATAAGTTTGGTCAAATGAATAACCCACAAAACAGCTTGCTTTTTCTTTTGTTGCCTTGTTTTGTGCAAAAATGAGTTGTTGGAGGTTTGTGCAAAACAACCCGATTATTTATAGGCAGCTTTGCAGGTTATTCAACGCAAAAAAATTGACTCACGTTGAGCTATTTTGGACCCAATTGTCTTTCAAATGTAGCTAAGCTATACTAAACAGATGGTTCCACAGATAGACATCATATTGATCAGGGTAGGTGAAAAATATGGTTAGGAGTCATCATTTTGTTCCAACATAAGCAATAGTGTTCTTTTACTGTTTGGTTAAAACTGTTTTTGTCTGTTTGTGTAGTTTGTACCTAAACCCTCTGAGTGATGTTGGCAAGCAGTCCTTGTATGTCCGCGGCATTCCCAAGCGCCACAACGGCAGTGGGCAGCGAGTCCGGGTGTTGGCTGCTGTCACTGAAGGTTCTGACCTCTCAGAGGACTGGCACCCCATTCTCAGTGTGATTCGTGAGAACATATCCTCCTGGGACAGGGAGCGAGTTAAGCAGCAGCTTAAGGTAAACTCCCACAACAAATATACAGGTACTGTTGAGCAAGGAATTGTGGATTAACTGACTTTTTCCTTTCATTGTCATGATACAACTTTTTTTTTTTTTTGCCATCCTCTTTGGCCCACAGAGAGACTAATGTGTTCCATTTCCCATTCCACATCCAACTCCTGCTCTCACCTACAAAATGCACCGACAAAAATATGACAATGTCATTCCTAAGAATAGTTGCGGCAAGGTGCGGTGTCACTTTTACAGTTGTTCTAGTCAAAACCCTTCTGTAAAAATGCAAAATATATACAATATGTATTTACGGAGGCGGCCCGGTGGTCGACTGATGAGACAGTCACAGTGCAGAGGTGTAGGGTTCAATTCCGACTGCGGCCTTCCTGCGTGGAGTTTGCATGTTCTCCCTGTGCCTATGTGGGTTTTATCCGGGTACTCCGGTTTCCTCCCCCATTCCAAAAACACGCATGGCAGGTTGATGGAACACTCTAAATTGCAACCGATTCGAGGTGTACCCCACCAACTGCCCAAAGATCGCTGGGATAGGCTCCAGCACGCCCTGCGACTCTTGAGAGGTTAAACAGATGAGAAAATTGATTGATGGATGGGTGGATTTATGAATCTATATTTACTTTTCTTTTATTTTTTTAGAAAGGGAGCGTGCCTTGGCAGGTTCATATAACATCTTAAGACAAATGATAAAAAATGATTACTTTAAAATTAAGTATTCTTGATATGAAAATACTCAAGTCGGTGTGACTTGTCCGTAAAACTGTACTTTTTTGTATTCTGAAAACGTGTACTGAGTGACATAATGAAGCACACTTCCAAATGATCATCAGTCATGTCATCATCAAGTTTGAACCTAAGAATCTTAATTTGGGAAAAGGTGACTCACACAAAGACGTGGGGTCGAGAAATGCCATCAATAAAGTAGCACTTTTCCTTTGTAAGTTCTGTGAGCCATGGACTTGACCTCAAAGTCATTCTCAGTTGAGAATATCAAAATTGCATGAATCACTCCAGAGGAGTTCAGATGAAACAATGTTGCAATCAATGCGAGTAAATGACAACGACAGTTTTTTCCTAAAAAGAGTTGCATGGGAATGTAGCCATCGGCTCCAATAAAGAAACGTGGATTTTAGCTTTTTCCTCCTTTCTCCGTTCCAGCTCAATTTTCGGATGGAAGTCAGCGTTGTAACTTTTATAAGTAGCCGGCAAATTCCGATCGATGTTTTCCTTTCTTCACATACCGCATGAAAATGATTTGGTTGAACCGCCATTATGCATGTGTAACAAAATCTTGTGAGACTGAAAATTTGTGATAAGATGAGATGGATAACGCAAATGTGAATGTGGAGTTTTAACTCCCGGTCACAGGCAGAAATCTCCACCCGAACGTTCTCTGCCGCAATTGTGATCATCATCACAGTTAAGAGTAAACAACTTGGTGTTCTTCAAATTTTTGCTGTCCAGCAGTCAAGGTATTATGTTCAAAAGCACCACACATGACATTGGCTTACCTGTCTTCAGATCCCTGCATTAGCTCCTGACACATGTCATCAAAGATCTTTGTTGGCTTTATTTAGCGTTGTTCAGAGTGCCTGCAGAAATGTTCAAGGCACTGACTCAATGATTCATGAAATAAGGCCAGGGGATCCAGACAAACTTTTTTTTAAACTTGAAGCGCAGTGACTCTGAACCTGGCGTTTTAAAGGAGCAAGTAAAAAATGTGAAATACTTGAAATATTCCTTTCAATGATGTTCACGATATCACTGATAAATGGGTTTGAGGAAGAACAAGTGATATCACCAGAAAAAATGTAAGGTGTAAACAATGCGGTGGGACAAGATTTTATCTTTTTTTTAAATTAATCATTAACAGAGGTTTTAATGATGGCAACAGATGTTGAAATGTGCCAATTTAACCCTTTCGAGGACAGCGGTTACTAGAGTGGAAAGCTATTTACATCTTGTTTCTCGTATATTAATTCATCTTAATGTCACAGTTGTGCATCAAGCACTACAAGTGGACCGTTGTGTGTTGTCACCCATTGCCATTATTTTTTTTTCATGCCTAAAGACGGAAAATAAATAAATAAGTAAAAATAATTGAGGGAAAAAAATCTGTATTGTTTGTGCATGAAAGTGTTAACATCCTGCTTCTAAAGACGAACAAATAACAGGTTGACTGGGCACCCCTGAATGGATTGCGTCCGACCATGAACTGTTTTGGGCTGGAATTTAGCCACAGATGGCTACACATCTAAATCAAACAGACCAATCACCTGTTTCAGTACATCTGCATTTGTAAATTTAAACTTGCACAGGAAGTCAACAATGTCATGAAGTCCTCCTGTAGCAGTCCAAAGTATTCAAACTTATTGCCTGTAAGCACCCTGTCACGTTATTGTTAGCAAAGTAATTACATTTATGAGCCAAGATTGTTGTTTGATAAGGTGACGTAACTTTGTTTGTCATTGGCAGTCATGTGACCCCTCTCCTGTGCAGGTGTTCCTCAGGGATCTGGAATGGGGACGTCAACAGCAGCAGAGCCTTTGGAAAAAGCTTCATTTCCGAAGGGTGGAGAAAGGCATCCGTCAAACGCTACGAATGTTGGAGAAAGACACGCCGCCACCATCTGCATGAGCCAATAAGTAACTGAAATACTGTACACCCAGTCAGTCATTTTTTAAATCATCACTATAGCTGGAGTCCTCCAGATGGGCGTGAGAGTGTGTCATCACTATTTTGTAATCACACACACACACACACACACACACACGCACGCACACACACACACACACACACACACACACACGCCTGGAAGACTAAAAAAACTTACTGAGCAAAATGTGTGTGGAAAAAAAACAACACACATTTACTCTACCACTGTTCAAAAGATGGAAGATAAATATTCATATATCACCAAAGCAAAGGAAATATTCCTAAAAATACTTCTCAATGTTTGGTTGGATCATTGACTTAAGGTCCATTCTGGCAAATGGTTTTGTCTTTTCGTAAAGAGTTCCTTAACATGCATGAACGCATTTAAAAAGGCTTTCATTCCAGAAGTTGATTTGATCAATGATTTGACCTTCCAACCTTTACCACAGATGCAAAAAATAATAATTACGCTGAATGTGTTGCTCATGTGACAGCTGCAGGAAGCCGGCTGTGAGATTGAGGAAGTGAAACATACAGTAACGCAGAAACAAACAAACAAAAAAAAAAGGATTTATATAGTATGGAGTGAGGAGTCGCATGGTCCAGTGTTAATGATTAGATCAACATATTGAGAAAGCGATTTGGCTTTCAGCTTTTCTTCACTGTGAATATAAAGACAAGATCAAACACATATAGCACTTCCTGGATGCCAAACTAAATCATTTTAAAGTGAAAATAGAAATCAGGATTGTTGTGTCACTAAGATAATGTTTGGTGCTCAAAGCAGAAGCAAGATGGTTTTCCAAAGTACATTCTGTTAATAAATAATTTTTAAACTTGTAACGATGCGTCATTGTGTGGATTAGCCATCACATAGAAAGAATGTTTCCCCTGTCCTTCGGTATTTTGGAGGACCATTACATTATTGTTTTGGGGCCACATGTTTGTTTTTAATTTGTTGATTTTAGGTTTTTTTTTCTTTCTTTGTGTGTGTGTGTGTGTGTGTGTGTGTGTGTGTGTGTGTGTGTGCGTGTGTGTGTGTGAGGAGAGCGGGACTACATTTTTTGTGTTTATGTACTGCCAACATATTTCTGACACGTATATTTGTACTTGAAAAAGATTGCTTAACAATGGTGCAATGCCGTCTTATTTATTTGCATTATTTTTTTTTGATAGGATATGTCGTCTAATAACAGTGTTGTGAAGTGTGACCTCTGTTCGCTTCGAAAAAAACAAACAATAATTGTCTGTCTGTAAAATTTCAATTCCCACCATTTATGATCAATCTAATGCCATGAAGAATTTTGCCTTTGATTTTGTAAGAATCTCACGCATATATTTAAATCTATCTAACAGTTCATCTTCAATAAAGATTTGTTTTCTTTTGCTTGCCATCGCTTTCTCAATCGAATCAGTATTGAATGCAAAATAGATCAATCGTAACCACCTGGCAGAATGTGGAAGCCTTCAGTCCTTCAAAGGGGAAATTAACCCCCAAATTGACTTTCCAAGAAAATGTTCAATGCAGCCCCACTAAACTTAACGTGGCATTCAGATTAATATTTCACTTGTGGAATATGAGTTAAGCAGAAAAGTCTACCCGTTTTTGTCCATCTCAAGGGACGGCCATTTTGCGTTGACTTCCCCTTTAATGCGGAGTTGCCACAGGGTTGAAGTCAGGGCTCTGTGGGCTCACGTCGAATTCTTCCGCACTGGAACCGCTCCATCCCCTTGTCGTCTTCTTATGAACACTGGAGAAAGTCATATTTTGTCATGTGTGATGCTAAATTCATTTCTTGCCCTCAGCATGCAAAACATTTGTGTCGTATGCGTACGTGCACACTCCAAAGGGTTTCAATTCTACTTTTCTGTTTTCAGTGCACCACAATAGATGTTTTTGGCATCACTGTCATACATCCCAAAATACTGGGTTGGTTTTCCAATCCCTTTTCTGGGTAGCCTTAGATTTGGGGCAGATTACGTTAATTTTATTTAAATATTTTTATTATTTTGACCCCATGAGTCTTGAGAGAACTGTTTTCAGAATTTCTGATTATGTTTACTCTTGTGAGGAGCTCAAAAATGAGACGTCACTGTGTTGCCTGTTTCACACAAACTGATCATACATAGCTCTGAGTTGTTTAAACCACCCAGTGAGTAAATATTTAAACATGGTTGTTTGGAAAGGAGCCTCCAAGTGACTTACTGATAACGTTTTTTTTTTTTAATTTTTTTATTATCCCTTAACTCCAAAGCTGGTCTCTCAACTGCTCTTTAGTCTGAGTCGATAGTGAGTTGGGAACACCATGAAGCCAAGATCAGGTAAGCTACTCTTCCTCTTTCACTGTTTTTTTTTCCTGACAAAGCATTTACCGCTATTTCACCTGAAAGCTGCTTTGCGTGAAAAAGAAGTCTGTGACAAGAATGGCTGTGGTATGTTTCATTTGTGCTGTCGATCGTGTCGTCGCAATACGGCAAGATCTGTTTTTTGATCATTGGAGGAAAGAGTTCAGAAATAGTTTAAGGGGTTTGCTGTGAAAAGTTACCATCGTACATATGAGCAAAAACTGAACAGAAGTCTACTAAGTAATTGTGTTGCAGAGTGATCTGCTGAATTTGATTCAGACAGTATAGCACCAAATCGCAACAAAATAATCTCAAGGCACTTTCCAAATAGAGCAGGGTCAGGACAATGCTCTGTTTAAATTAATCTAAACCGAAATAAATCAGTATCACTTTACAGGAAGAGTAGGTATTATTTTATTTTTTATAGGGATTATGAATTATTTTTCGATTAATGTACTTCTTAATCAGATGATATGCAGCGTATCGTAAAACCACTTTATCTGTACTTGTTTTGCCAATTTGCTCTATGGAACTAGTTTATTTGCACTTTAAAATATGGGTCGATTGTGTTCGATTTCGATGGACTCTGCTTATCGTGACCACAGCATCAGAACTTTAACATAAAATATTTTATGAAACAATAACAACCTATTTACAGCGTGAGGAAGGAATTAAGCCTGGTGGTAAATTGGTTTCAATTAAACTGACTGAAGCTGTGGGCAAGAGTGTACAGTTGCCTCTTTGTTTAATGCACACCATTTAAAATTGTTTCAAAATACATTTTGAGCTGGTCCGCATGATACTTTTTATTATGGTTCTGTGTACTCCTTAGGCTGCCAGGATGTGACTGAGCTTCCACGGTGAGTAAATCCATAGCGTTGCCTTCTTAGTGGCAGAATTCAGTTTAAAGTCGAGAGGTCAAAGCGAGGGGAATGCATGGTAAGGTTGTACCCAAGAGCAGTTTGGGGTTAAGGTTAGGATGAGATCAGTTATGATAAGGATTATAATGCTTACTTTTCTGACCCTGCTTCAGAGTGGTATAGTATTTTATTTGATCAGAATCTGATTTATTGGGCAAGTACAGAATGCACCCCCACCCCCACCCAAAAAAAAACAACATGGTATGATGTAATGAGGTAATGACAACAAAAACCACAAGGAATTTACGTCCAGAGGAACATAAACAAGACGGCAATAACCAACATCAGGGAGACAGCACGAGAAGCCTGGTGGGTCACTGTTAAGCGCCCTGATATTTTAGATGTGAAAGGAAAACAGTTGGAAAGAGGAAAGAAAAAAAACAGATAGACTCCAATCATTCTCCTTAAATGGGAGGATGGTTTGAGCCAGAGGAAAAAAAAACTCAGCACATGTAGTGTACATTTAAAAAGTTAAGACAACAATTCTTGAAACTTAACGCAATGAACAGTGTGGGGGAGGAAGTGGAACGCGTCACAATCTGTGAAACGGGCTGCTAAAGTCTCTCTAGCTGTGCCATGGGGGAGAGGCGGGATGAATAGGAATCCGACGTTAAACATTGCACCTGCAGCTGCAAGGCCGAGACCTTATCAGTCACAGGCTCGGAGAGGAGTGTAGGGAAAGGGAAATAGGAATACTCGCGTCCGTGTCTTTTTCCATCCACGGGAAAGTCCAGATAACAACTGTTTTGGGAACAGGCTGTCTACAATTTCAGACAGTCTTGAATGTATTTTAGCATTTGAATTGAATTGAATACAACTTTATTGTCAAATGTGACTCCGCGTGGCATCAATCTGCCAAATTATTGATCAATCAGTCAATCAATTTTCCAGGTCGGTACAACTACTGGTTTTTCCGTTTTGCGAAGCGACTCCAACACATCCACTTTGTGGTTAAGTTTGGTCAACGCAAAGTGTATCCAGCAACAAATGTCCCAGAGGGGCAAGAAGGCTCCCCACCCCTTGCTGTTTTCGTCGAAAAAAAATGTATCCATAGTTCTGAGAGTCTAGCTGATTAGTTCCATGGTTTGTCTTTTTGGAAGAAAAAAATACAGAGGCATAACGCAACGGGGGGGGGGGGGGTTATCTTATGGGGGTGCAGTAGAATGGGAATAATGCTCATGCATGAAGATTTTTTCACATTAGGGGGCAATTTTGACCATGTAGGTTTCGTTCTAGAGGAGTTTCACTGTATTGTAAAATAGTATACACACATGTGGTGTGTGGGGGAAAGCCCACAATGTTAATATTTGCTCTGGTTACTAATTTGCATACTTTGTATAACGTTCTTGTGTGAAACCCAAATTGACATGACAGTGCAGCACATTACGGAGTCTGGATGTAGTGTGGACACGGTGCTGTGAGTTGCTTTAGAAGTGTGCGTTGATGACCAAAAAAAAAAAAGTTGTGTGAAACAACAAAGGAACAAACAACTCCGAGACAGTCCAGTCTCCTACAAAGGAAATATGTTACTAGCCACGTCTTGTGTCGTTATGAATCAACACATTACGGAAGTCCGACAGAGCACGAAAGCAACGCATTCTCGCCCTACGTACTCTTCACAAGCATTTGCTCTGGAGCTAATTTAACCCAGTTGCGTTCACACGTGCACATTTACACCGGTGCTGCCTCGCAAACGAGCATTTGCCCCGGAGCAAATATTTGACCCTGAGGTGGGTCAAATTTGGTCCGGTATAAGCTCTTTTCCGGGGCTACCCCGGAGCTAATTTGCACGTGTGAACGCTCTACTGGGGCAGCCCCGGTGCAATACCGGACCAAATCTTGCCGTGTGAACAGCCCTAATATCTCTGCGTGTGCTGCGGCACAGGGTTTGAATAACACTTGTGTTAAGTAAAAATTCTTCACATATAAAGTGTACTTACGTTGCACGTACATACGCGAGTGTGAAGACAGCTCATTTACCCGAATCAGTGAAAAAGTAGCAGAAATCCCCGACAATCATAGTTTTTATTTTTGGGTGAAGAAATCCTAGTGCTGGGTTGTTTATCGCCCAGAAATTAAAATTACAAAGAAACAATTGTTTTTTTTTTACATTAATGTGAATCTAATGTAGGCGGGCCGGTAATCCAGTGGTTAGCACGTCGGCTTCACAGTGCAGAGGTACCGGGTTCGATTCCAGCTCCGGCCTCCCTGTGTGGAGTTTGCATGTTCTCCCCGGGCCTGCGTGGGTTTTCTCCGGGTGCTCCGGTTTCCTCCCACATTCCAAAAACATGCGTGGCAGGCTGATTGAACACTCTAAATTGTCCCTAGGTGTGAGTGTGAGTGCGAATGGTTGTTCGTCTCTGTGTGCCCTGCGATTGGCTGGCAACCGATTCAGGGTGTCCCCCCGCCTACTGCCCGAAGACAGCTGGGATAGGCTCCAGCACCCCCCCGCGACCCTAGTGAGGATCAAGCGGCTTGGAAGATGAATGAATGAATGAATCTAATGTGCATCAGTCGGTTCAAAATATGTTCGTATTTGCACTCACTGTTGCGTTCGAGCCTCAAAGGCACGCACATGTTCAGTTAATCGGGTAACAATAATTCAGCACCCCATGAATTTCATGTGCCGCCTAAAGGGTCTGGAGGCGCGGAATATGGCCCATTCCGCTATAAATATCAGAATCAGAATCAGAATCATCTTTATTGGCCAAGTATGGAGAACACACAAGGAATTTGTCTCCGGTATAACACGCTGCACTAGTATCATCGTAAACAACAAAATCATTGAACCATTTTAGAGTATACCAGTAGTTTTGTAATACCATTTTGTGGTGCAAGAAGAGTGACTATGTCAGTGACTGTTAATGGCTAGAGGGAAGAAGCTGTTTTGCATGTTTAAGTGATTATGTATGTAAAGACGGGAGGGAGAGAAAGAGCGAGAGAGACAGACAGACGCTGACATGTGAACAGTCAGTTACGTCTTCCTAGATTTTAGTCTGGTTCACTGGTGACGAATAAAGGACATCTTATCTTATCTTATCAAATTAGTTGAGTTCGTAAACACACTGTCCTTGATGGAAATGCATGTTTCAGGTCCAGTGAATTTCTGTTCTACTATTTTTAAAACATCCATGACTTTTTCACATTTGTGCTGACAGTTTTACCTTCAACCCAAAGGAAGGGATCGATAATCCAGCTCTGGTCATCACTGATGATTTTGGTAAGGTTTCCGTGAAAAGGTCATGCAATGGTGCATCATCGTGCGCCCTGTCATACTGAACTTGTTTTGAGAACTTTGTGTCCAGAATCAGAACAAAATCCTCTGCCCAAACTGTACCACTTGAGGCGTGTGGAGGGGCAGAATTTTGGCTTCTACTTGCAGAGTGTCACAGAAAAGCAAGGCTTAGAGATCACAGATGTTGACCCATGGAGCCCAGCTGAGCACAGTGGACTTAAAGCGGGCGACAGAGTGTTGGAGGTCAATGATGACTATGTGGTCAACATGAACTTCATCAAGGTTAGAGTGCGGATCCCCCCTCAGCGCAAAATGTCATGTCAGCTGTCCATCCCATAGAAGGCTGGTTGAAACAGAAGCTGCTATCCTACTTATATTAATCATTAAAGCCTTGTGATATCAAAGCAAATCAATAAAGAGTTTGCTAAATTATGAACAACCTTGAAAGACATTTTGGGGCCAAAACCTGAGAAAACAGCTGCCATGATGCAAAATGAATTCCATCCTGTTGATTTGTCTGCGTAACATCTACTGGCTAAAGTGTCACACTGCAATTATCTGACAGGTGGCAAGGAAGATCCAGTCCTCTGGCTTACATTTGTTTCTCCTGGTGTTGACAAAAGTTGACTATGAGCAGGTACCAGAAAAACAGCTACTCTTCAAGTTGATATTACCGGTACATGGCACGGACTAAGTATTACACAACTCCACTTGAAAGTCTCATTGAAGATTAAAAATAGATATACTGTATGCATATGGGGCGCCCGGTCGTCCAGTGGTCAGCACGTCGACTTCACAGTGCAGAGGTTCAATTCCAGCTCCCTGTGTGTTTGCATGTTCTCCCCGTGCCTGCGTGGGTTTTCTCCGGGTACTCCGGTTTCCTCCCAAATTCCAAAAACATGGATGGCAGGCTGATTGAACACTCAAAATTGTCCCTAGGTGTGAGTGTGATGAGCACGAATGGTTGTTCGTCTATGTGTGCCCTGCGATTGGCTGGCAACCGGTTCAGGGTGTCCCATGCCTACTGCCTGGAGACAGCTGAGACAGCACCCCCCCGTGACCCATGTGAGGATAAAGTCTGGTGACAAGGATTTACCACATGAAGTTTAATAAGTTGTAGTTTAGGACAACGGGCAATGGCTACTAGGGGGCAGGCACACCACCCTAAGTCCAAAGCACACAAACGGTGAGAAATAGTGCACCGTATCTTACACTCCTCCCCATGAGCAGATCTCATAACATGAGTAAAAAGCAATACAATTCGGCACATACATACAATAAGGTACACTAAAACTGACTATACACGTGATCAAAATAAAGTTCAACACCAAAACAGATTTGCCATCTAGAACTGACGACTGTAGAGACTGGCAGGGTAACTGGAAGCTATAGGAGTAGTAAAACCGTGTATAAAAATCAAATGACATGTTCCCCATATCCGAAACCACTGTTTATGACAACAAATCACACAGTGCACTTCGGGGCTGTAAGGTCAAACACACTGAGAAAGGAGTGCACATATTCGTAAAATCATATACCGTATTTTCCTTATTATAACTTGCGCCAGAGTATAAATAGTACCAGCCATAAAAAGCATCTTGGGCTATATTGTAGCCCAACATGCTTGTAGTCGCTACAAGAACTTCTGACTTGTAACCATACCATGCCACATTGATGCTGTCATTGATGCAAAACAAGGCCCAACAGCACTTAGGGCATATTACTTTCATACACTTTTCAGGTCAACATTTTTATGCTTAAAATCATTTGCCATTCTAATTTTGTGAAACAGTAGATTTCTTATTTTTGCGTCTTTCTGCCATAATCACCAAAATTGAAACAAAGGCTTGAAATATTTCACTTTGTGTGCGGTGAACTAAAATACAAGTTTCACCCCCTTATTGCCATCTGTGGTACAGATGGCAATAAGGGGGTAACAGTTACCTTGTATCTTTTACTTTCTCTACACAAACACTCAACTTGTACGGATTGCGTCTCTGTTGGTCCAATGCAGGCAGTTTGTTCAGGTGTGGACCTAAAGATGCTGGCTGCCAAGGAAGGCCCTTGTTCTCGGCCCAGACTGTGTCACATCACCCGGCATCAGGGCTGTGGCCTAGGCATGACCCTGATCTCAGCGGAAGGTACCAACACAAAATTGAACAATTATGATGGACAACACTGTTCAAATGCCTGCTTTTCTTGAAATGTCATGACATCAGAGTTTAAAAAAAAACACAGAATTGGATCTTTTCAGTATCCGGCCTGCTCTAAATGTGGGTAATTCATTTCTGATATTGGAACACACAAGTAGGATATAACTCGAAATCATCAATCAATCAATGTTGACGTAAACACATGTAAACGACAGCATTAACCCTTTCAGGAACAGTGGTTACTGCAGTGGACACCTTATGGTACCAGGTTTTCAATATTGGTGCATAAAAAAGAACATAGAATTCAATATGGTGTAAATTACATGTACTTTGGAATAACCTTGGGGGGAGGGGCTGCAGTATAAATTAAGCCCATGTTTCATGTGTCTTTGCAGGCCTAAAAGGACGCTGCATACTGAGCGTAGAAACTGATGGTCCAGCAGAGAAAGCTGGAGTCACCAGTGGGGACAGATTGGTCTGGATAAATGGCATCATGACATCCCACCTCACACACGAGTCCATCAACAAATCAGTAAGAAACTATTTTGTCATATTCGTAGTTTATTTTAATATTTTGCTCGATTAAGACTGTGAGTGAGTCCTGCAGTGTGTTTGGTTCTCAGCTGAAGAAGAGTGCAGACTCTGTGACCGTGTTGGTCATTGATGGTGAAAGCGAGTCTTGCTATATCAGGAGGAAGATGCCCATCTTGCCTGTGCTGGCAGGCCACTGTAATCTCCCACACTCGGCAAAGACAATGCATCTTGTTAAAGGACCTGAGGGATATGGTTTCCTGCTTAGGCAAGAGAAGATTACAGATAAACAACAAACAGGTAAGACAGTCATGATGGACAGAGTCTGAGTCAATTGAGGAAATCTATCAAAAGATCCTCAAACAAATGTAAAGATCAGACAAAGATAAGCAAGGTAAATATAAAATGCATTTTTTAAATAGTGATTTGATACATTGTGGGTAGCGGGGGGAGGGGGGGTACTTTTTCAAATTTATTGTAGCTATTAGATGTTTCAGTTCATTTTCACTAACCACACCCAAGCCTGAAACACCTCCAGATCTGCTCAGTCAAGAAATCACCTAAGTAGAATGAAGTGGGACAAAAGATCTAAAAATACTGCAACAAAAGGACAGGAGTCAAAGTCATTCAAGAAGACATGAGAAATAAAGTAATTCTATCAGTCTGGTAAGGGTTACAAGCAGTCACACATGTTACATTTGCCGTAAATGTGACCGGCATTTAGAGAAAAAGAATACCATACAGTAAAACGTGGTAGGGGTCATGTGATGGTCTGGGGCTGATTTATTTCTTCAGGACCTGGATGACTTGCTGCGATTGATGGAACCAAAAAATCTGCTCTTGACCAGAAAATTTTGGCCATCAGTTTGTGACCTCAACCTGAAGCACATTTAGATTCTGCATCACGACAGTGATCGAAAACACATCAAGTCAACTTCTGAATGGCTTAAAACATGGTTTTGGAATAGCCCAGTCAAAGTCCACACTTGTATCTGATTGAAATGCTGGCACAACCTTTCAAATGCGTGCTTCAAAAACCCTCCGGTAATTGCTGAATTAAACCAATTATGCAAGGGAGAGTGGGCCAAACTATCTCCACAGAGATGTGAAAGATTCATTGCCAATGTTAGACCAGCTATTAGATTTAGGGGGCAATCACTATCCCCCCACACAGGGTCATGTCGGTTTGGAGTTTTTTTTTCTCCCTTCATAAAACCTTGATGTCAAAACAACATTTTGTTTTTACTTGTGTGGTCTTTGAAAAACATGCACATTTGTTTGATGATGGCAAACGTTTTAAGTGTGACAACTAAGAAATCGGGAAAGGGGCAAACACTTCTTCACACCACGTTAAGTACATTAAATATACTCCTGATCAACATATAGTTAAACATGGTCTATTGTGCTTGAAGGATTCCATCTGGTGGTAGGCTTGGTGAATAGCTGTGGAACAGCTGGGATTTTTCAATGCCATCTTAACTAAGATTTGTTTAAAAAATGGATGTTCAATCAACCTTTAAAAAATAAATGGTCTCTGGCTCAGTTCACGTGCTTCGGGAGGTGGACAAGGGGAGTCCGGCAGAAGAGGCGGGAATGGAAGATGGAGATCTACTGCTTGCAGTCAACGGAGAACTAGTGGAGTTCTTGGAGCATGATGATGTTGTCAAAAGGGTTCGAAAAAGTGGAGAGAGCGTCACCTTTACTACTGTGTCGATACAAGGGAGAAGGCTCTTCAGACAGGTAGGTTCCAATACAAGGTGCCCCCCCCACCACCCAAAAAAAAAAAAACGTGCATTAGAAATGGCCTATTTTGTTTTTCCTGCAGCTTGGCATTTCACCGCTGTTCTTTCATGGCGAATTCATACACCAGGATGACTGTGTCCCAGGTCAGGCCGGAATTCAAACAGTACAGGTATTACATCATCTCTACGTCTGTGTTGACAGTACAAAGACGTATGGAGAAAAAAAAATACATTTGTTAATGGACATTCATTTCTACCTCCTGTGTAATGATCAAGTGAAGTACCAGAACAGCACGATCCCCACGAAAACAGCATTCATTGATTTGCTTTGAAAGGCAGACGAAGGTCCGAAGGCAAAATATTTAACCTGCTGCGGATTTTTGCAAGTAAATGGAAGTTCGTAACCACCAGAACTCTTCCTAGAGCTGGTCGGCATTTCAATTGGAGCAATTGAGCGCAAAGGGACTCTGACAGGGAGCTGACCGGCAACTTGGCGGTCGCTGAAGTAGGAAAGCAGTTTCTCATCAAAGATTCTACGGAACATGACCTCATACCTTGGCCCCTGTGCAGCAGTAAAGTCACCCTATTTCTTCAGCCAACAAAATGTTTCATCCTCCATACTTAACGGTGCCAATATAATCGATAGAATGTAAAACAAATCAGTGCAACATAAATCAGACTTCTAAATAACAATTTACCGGTAGTTGACAGTTGAAAATCCATGAATACTTGGCACCCATTGCATCGGGGGAATTGTTTTATAGTTTTTTTTTTTAATCAGCCGATTAATCTGTTTCAAAATCTGGCATTGGCCTCGGCCTAAAAAAAAAATCCACATTGGTTGGGCCCTAAACCCAACGCTAACTTTAATGTATTATTTAAATATTTGTTGTTGTTTTAGATGTAATTTACCTTCTTCATTTCTGTTTATCAACAGTGGGCAACATAAGAAAAATCAGCTCTGTCAAACATTTTCTCCAACAGTACATCGAATCCTCCTGCCAGGCTGCATAGTATGTGATTCCAGACTCAAAATTTAAGTCCGGACTCGACATGTTTTTTTTTTTGGTCTCAAAAAAATATTTGGATCCACTGGACCCACTGGACCAAGTCCAACAATGTTTTTTATTCCTGAAAATGAATGTCTTCCTTCAAAAGAAACATGAAATAAAGTTTTTCACATAATCAAAATAGCCATCTGATTGGCCGACCTGACTGCATGCGCAATCCCACACACACGCACAAATTATTGGTTATCAAATCTGATGTCGTTTTTCAGGCCGTACAATGCAGGATATTATAGGTTATCGGTAGGGGTTGAGTTTTTGTGCATCACTAGTTCAAACTTACTAAAACGAACTACTGTAAACTAACCAATGTACTTTTATTGTTTTGTGCAGCCGCAAATGTTTGGTGAAGCCCTCTTGTGACAGCTCAATGGAAATGAAGGAAGCAATCTATCCGAAGCAGGACTTGAATGTTCAAGGAGATATTGGCTCAAAAATGAATCAATCTATATAATAAAGATTTTTGTTATCCTCTAAAATGTCAATTGTCTCCATCGAAATATTCAGTCGAGCTAGAAACAAATTAATTTCAAGTTCTTTGAATTGAAGACTTCAGATAAAAACAAAGCCGTCTGGTCATAAGATACAAATAACAGTCAGACAAATGATACACATTTCTTTAAATGTCACATTTAATTTTGTTAACATTTCCCGCATGAATTTGGGGCCGGTTTCACATCTCCAAGCTGACAATCATTAAATGGATACCTCAACATTAACCTTGATTAAAGTTCAGGAGGGAATCATTGAATAGACAGATGTATTTTTGTATGGATGTACTGTGTGTGTGTGTGTGTGCGCGTGTGTGTGTATACCGCAGATTTATTCAGGATACAGTGCATCTGATTAAAACATCAAACATCATACAAATATTTTTCAAATAGCAAATTAAACAAATCCAGTGGCTGCAACATTTGTGGTTAGTTTCACAAAAAGGTACTGTATGTCAGTTCGGACTCATCAAATATTTCAAATGAGCATAATCGGATTCAAGTACTTCAGTCCAATGCAAAATAAAGCAAAAGGCATCATTGACAAGATGGGTCATGGAAGCGATGGCAAGGGAGAGTAACAACTTGGACCACGGGTCGTGTTCATTCCTGAGAAATTTCACTTCGGTTTCCAATTAACACTTGCAGTTTGTTGTCCATTGGGGAATTTATGGAAGGCAATGGTCTGTCAACGGTACCGAGAGTGTGACAGGGTAGATGTGACGTCTGAACAAGTTCCACACATCTGTTCATGAATATCTTCACATTACATTATTTATATAATGAAAAAGCACTTAGCTAATTCTATCTATTTTCAATTGTGTCGTCGTCTTTCGTAAAAGATGTTCACTAAAGACAAAGTCGGATGCCGATATACCACTTCAGTAAATATACCATATTTTCCCTACGAGGATCCGGTATTGCCCCCTCCCCCCACTTTTTTGAACCCTTTTGGGTTTTGATGTGCCGTGGTTTTATTTATAAATTTCCCCTGGCAAGCTTCAAGAGGTCTATAGATATATCAACAGTCTCATCACATCTGTCCAATTAAATTTCCAAACACAACACGGCGGGCAAATCAAACAGCCTCGAGCCTGCCCTCATACTCAATATTCATCTGACAAATGCTGTTGGAGTGCGCACGTTGCCTGTGCGAGACTAATACGGCAGTGATGTGTGTATGTAGCGGTACGTATGCAGTAGTTTAGGACTGAACGTAGAGTATATAGCATAGAGTTGATCGAAAACAAGCATCTTGAGCCAAGCTGAATGAGCGTAGGGAACAAGTGCCATAAATATAGCCCCTCCGCTGCATTGCTGCGTGGTGATGCACACTGTCGAATTGGCCTCGTGTAATGACATCTACCTGCGTTCAAGGTAAATAGTTTTTTTTTTCATCCATCCGTGTGACCTGTTTGCAAATGGAGACCCACGGCTAATAATATGAAGCAAACAATGTGTACAATTGCGTTTTGATGAGTAAATTGAGTTGTCGCAGCTTTTAATCAGGTTAGCTTTGTAGTCTGGAAATCACGGTACAAGCAGCCATTTAGCCTCGTCTAGCCTTGCTGAAAAAGGATCTGACAGTCATATACTAATCGGAACATCATTTAATGTGCATTCAGACATGCTTGTATGAACATTTATGTCGTGGCCTTTTGCTAACAATGCACCCTTTCAATTCCTTCGGAAAGCAATTTAGATTCATTGAGTGGAAAACCTCAAAGATGATCCGCAGAAATTCATTATTAATGCCACACTGACATGGATGAACAAAACTAGGGAATAAATAGAATCAAATCCATGACGATAATTTAGTTGAAAGAAGCGAGGAGAATTCTGAAAGTGCAAGATTTCAAAGCTAATTTACAGAAACAAACAAACAAAAGAAATATTTGTACACAGTGGCTTGCGAAAATACTCACTCCCTTGAACCTTTTGACATTTTGCCACATTTCAGGCTTCAGAAAATACAATTTGATGTTCTTTTTGTGAAGAATTTGCACCAAGTGGGACACAATCGTGAAGTGGAACCAAATTCATTCCATTGTTTAAATTTTTGTTTCTAAATGAAAAACCAAAAGTAGGGCTTGCAAAATGATGGTAATGTTTTGCATTTTGCCCAAAAAGCCCAATTTTGCTCTCGTCTGACAAGAGCATTTGATGCTGTTGTTCATTCCACTTCACAAATGTGTCTACCCTGGTGTTGATCCTTCCCCCAAATTTCCAAATGTTTGAAGTGCATGAGGAATACAAGGCAAGAAAATTGGCCCTGAAACGGCTCGTTGGGGCACTCGTAACCCAATGCATCAGTGTATTACATGTTCTTAGTTTTTGCAGTTTTAAGTCATCAGTCCAGCACAAGGCAGCAACAAAAATAATTTCTGAATGCACCGTAAATGCTGAATAAATCCATATTTTTGTTTTGGTTGTTTTGTTTGTTTTCAACTGAGCTAACATGCTAATTCCCAGTTAAAGTTGATCGCATTCTTGAGCCTGGCCCCTTTCATTTTGGGTAAGCGTGACAAAACCTCTCACAGCATCAACGTAAGCATCATTTAAAAGAAAAAAGACTGTGCTTTGCTCAGCGCATATACACGTAGAATGAAGGTTTGAACACACAGCCATTTGGGGTTAAATAAGTAACTCTTCCTCGCCAAAAGCTAATGTCCTATTATTATTATGGAGCTAAAATTAGCTAACAGTCAGGTAACCCTTGGCTACTGATGGGTAAATCCCCCCTCAAAAAAAAAAACTACAAACAAAAAAACATTGGATGACTCAAATTTGGAGTTGAATGCTTAGTTGAACATAAGGGAGAGCGCGACGGGTGGGTCCCGAGACTTGATCATTTCCGTATAAAAGCTTGAATGGACATTCAAGTGTTTTTTTTTTAATTCCTCTCCGTCAACATTTGGAGGTAACCAAAACCAAGTCGGAGAGCTCAAGAGGTAGAGAGCAACACGGTGAATCCTCAACATATTCACGCGGCGTTGCCGCAAGTGACAGAGTGTACATCGCTAACAAAATGAGGCTTCTCCTTTCTATTTATGTACAAATTTGCTCTACACACAACATACGGTTGATATTACTGCGTATTCCACTGGACAGCGCCGTTTGAGATTTCCTCGTTGCGGGGTAAAAAGAAAGAAAGTATGTACAGTTGTATGCAAGGTTTAAAAATAAAATCGACTTCACAGCCTTAGAAATGTGCAGGCTAACACAATTTTGTATACAGTGGTACATTGTGTGTGTGTGTGTGTGTGTGTGTGTATTAGCTTCTCTATTTCACATATATACATAAGCATAATTTCTGAGGTGTGAGGAGAACACATGCCTTCCCAACAGGAACAGGATAGAAAATAACTTCTAAAAATATATTAAATAATTTACTTCAAAGCTATTTCTTCTGGATACAGTGTACAAGTATGAAGAGGAACCGGGGGGACCTGGGACATTCGTGACCATTTACAAACAAGTTAAATATGCTACTAATTTCCTGTTGACGATCTTGGTGAGCTGAAAGTCCGTAGTTAGATTGTGATATAAATTCCAACCTTGAGAGAATGCTATTGCTGGTTTTACTGCTTTCTAGCTTGGCGCGGTTTCTTTTGGATGACGAGTCCCCTGTTTATCCCTACAGTCCTCAGATCGACAAAGCATTCGAAGAAATGTTTCAAAATAGAGCAGTTTCCAAAGGACGGGCTGGATCTTGCCTGCTCTAAGCCGTCACTTTTTCCCCTGCTTGCTTTATTTCTAAGCGCAAAACTTTGCCGGAGATCTTTTTGTCGGTCCTCCCCTTTTACACGCACGACCTTGACCTCAGCTAAAAACGATCAGATCACTTCCTTGTGCGGCGCAGACGTCGAGGAAAGAGGAGGGAAAACGACGATTGAATTGGAATTGCAGAAAAGACTCACATCCTGTTGTAAAAGTGTCATAGGGTCGTCCACAGAAAGGGTCTGCGGCATACAAAATAAGTCACCAAGTAGTTCTGCAAGATGGATGTCCTTTTTCTTTTTTTACCCCAAGGGGTCTACAATTAATTTCATCAATAGAAAACCCGCTACATTGCTTTTTTTCCCCCTTTGTGTTTCAGGGAAGAATAAAGTCAATAAACATTTCAGTTCCCTTCTAACTGGCCGTTGCTTCTTTCGATACAACTGAACTTGATCATCAACTTGAACTTTCATTATCCTACCGTATTTAAAGACACACGGAGGGCAACGAAATAGCCCGATAAGCACCGAGTTGCGGCACACAGACACAATCAGGCTAATTTTGACATCTTTGATCAAGAATTACAGAGAGTGAGTCCAGGAAAAGCTCATAGACAACATTTTTTAAACTTCTTTTTGCACTAGAAATGTGCTGTTTATGAGTGAGGTCAAGATGAGCGTGTTTAAATTAGAGGAGGTGCATATACGATAAATATTACATGGCGGCCAACTTATTTTTACTCGGTAAAATTGAAAATGTTACTTTAAATTTTTACTATAAATACATTCATTCATTCATTCATCTTCCGTACCGCTTGATCCTCACTAGGGTCGCGGGGGGTGCTGGAGCCCATCCCAGCCGTCTCCGGGCAGCAGGCGGGGGACACCCTGAATCGGTTGCCAGCCAATCGCAGGGCACACAGAGACGAACAACCATCACACCTAGGGACAATTTAGAGTGTTCAATCAGCCTGCCATGCATATTTTTAGAATGTGGGAGGAAACCGGAGCACCCGGAGAAAACCCACGCAGGCCCGGGGAGAACATGCAAACTCCACACAGGGAGGCCGGAGCTGGAATCGAACCCGGTACCTCTGCACTGTGAAGCCGACATGCTAACCACTGGACTACCGGGCCGCCCCTATAAATACATATTTGCGTATTTCATCCATTTTGTATTTGTTAAGCCATTGCCTAACTTTTGCTCTTCACATGGCATGTGTGGCCTCAGCTGAGCAAGCGTGTTTATATCGCACGGCAGCATGTGAAGCTCCTTTCTACCAAAAAAAAAACAATTAAAAAGACTTAACTTGTTGAAAAACTTCGGCTGGTTTTTTTTCTTGGTGTTAGCCGACTCGTACTGGTGTAACTACGGTTGAGCAATTCAAATTATAAGTGCCTCTCCCAGAAAATTGGTTTGCATATATCATCTCTCAAATTGCATGCATGACAACATGCATTCATTTTGAGTGGAAAACCTCACATACATGTTCAAATGAATTCCATTCCTGCCTCTGGAAATTGCAAATTTGATATTCCCTTAATCAAAATGACCTCTGAAACCGATACAGAGTGTGATTCAGAAGTTGAGGATGTAGCCCAAAAAAATATTTCTTGTCATAATGCTGACTTAAAAATTGGCCTGATATTGAAGAACACGCCCATTTTTCGCACAGTCGGAATATTTTGACATTTTGCGTGTATGTCTCATCATCTTTGGTAATTAAACTTACTACAAGTACAAAAAAAGTGTGGAGCAGTACAGTATCAGTAAATTCATTAATGTACTCAGGAACATTGTTGTTAAGAAAAGTTCGCCCCAAGAAATCTGATGATGTAGCTACAGTCGATTGTCTGAAAATCAGGTTGGGTTTCATGCCAATTTGGTTCACTGAAAGTGGAGACCAAAAGACAGCTATAGTAGTCCAAGCCTTGTCACAAGGGGGAAAGTCACAATCACATCTTATGAAAAGAACATTTTTTAAAATACAAATCCGTTGTTCAAATATGTACATTAAAAACAAATGGACTTCATTACAGAGCAGTGTGATGTTAAATCTTAGTGGATGACACGACATTTACCACATTCTGATTTGGTCTACAAAGTATTCCCCCCCCCCCCCCCCTAAATTTGCGACCTTCTAATACACCCGCATTAGTGAGTGGATTTCTTTTTTCTTTCCTTCATATTTTAGCATATGAGCAGCAGAACGAAGAGCCCTGCTTTCCAGTGAAACGCTACCCAGGTGACAGAAGACATTGAGACGCTTTTGTGATTCCGTTTTAGCATCTTCACAGTTGGCAAAGATGACCCCACTCACTACAGCAGCTATTCCCACACCAGTGGCGAAGGAGGCATTTCGGAGGGCTGAGCCACTGTGGAACTGAGATGGCAAGCAAGAAGTGGGTGAAGTTAATATTAGTAATACATAAGTGTATTACTTCAAAGCATACTGTATCCTAACTATGTCCGTGGGCCAGGGAGGCTTAATAGCACATATTTCACAGCTGAGCTGCTTTTAAATTGACAAACAAGTGTGACAATTTGGACACGCTCTTTTTGTACAGAGGTCTCAGATTATGACTCAAATGGCATCGGCAGATACTCGAATAAAGTGACGCAGACTCTGGTAAATAAACACGATCGGGACATCGCTACGAAGCATAATAAAATCAATTTTCCTAAACATTTACCATATTTTCTGCACTACAACAGCACACCTAAAAGCATGCCATTTTCTCAAAAGTCGAGAGTGCGCCCTACAATCTGATGTGCCTTACGCACAGTGTTACACAGTCTCGTTAGATTTCCCTTTGAGTTGTTTCCGTGTGAGTGTTCCTATGTCATCTAATGGTGATTAGCAGGAACCAATTGTAACCTGAAAGCGTTCTGCCCCACACTAAATGGCATGTGCATTTGCCAACACACACTCAAACACACATTACTTTGCGAGTTCTACACAGTCATAATGAAACTGAGATAATACCAAAAACATAGGTAACTACTGACGAAACAAAGGAAGAAGGAGACAAGCAAGACTTCGAAGGATATTTAGCCCCTTCTGGATGTGAGCCTTTTTGTTGAATCAATTGTGTTCATAACTTTTGTCTTTCTTTTACTGTCTTGCAATGCCATTTGAATGTATGTTTCATGTCTGTGTTTGTGACCAGTACTGCATGGCTTTGCTCTATATAAATAAAGCTGAATTGTATTGTATTGTATTGTATTGCTTTCGCATAGCTCCATCTATGCATAGCGGAACCGCAGCCATTATTGTAGCTTCTATTCTATGCGCCTTACGATGCGGTACGCCCCATATATGAAAACAGTTTTGAAATAGGCCATTCATTGAAGGCGTGCCTTATAATCCGAAGCGCCTTGTAGTGCAGGAAATACGGTAATTTGAAACTCTTTCTTTGGCGACAAGCAGGTTCACATTTGAAGCCGCTCTATTGCTCTATTGAACGAGAAAGACAGTCATCGTAGTGCCCACCTGATAAAACTCTTGAAAGCAGCTGACAGAGGGTTGATGCACAGTGGTACTCGACTCCCTTTTTGCTGTTCCAAAATGAACTGATGGATGATCTCTGTGGGGAAGAAACAGATAAACGGAGATTATGGAACTGAGGGATTCTTTGTCAAAGATGATGAAGCCGCAAATCTTAACTCAAGTCTGATTGGCATAATGAGCATTATTCCACACAATAAAAAAAAGATCAGGAAAATGATCACAGAATAACGAAAAAAAAAGTTTAAAATCTGAATTTATGAGGGACTGATTTGTACTCACACCATTTTTATAAAAACACTCAAATCGACATTTTCGATTTAGAGAGATGCAATTTGATTTTGGCACGTTACACAGTACTGCATAATTGACTACCATTTGATGCATACGATTTACTTTTCATCAAAGCGCCCTCTTGTCAGCAGTCTTATCTATTTCAATTCAGTGCATGGCTAAAATCAAACGTTTTGAAAAGCAGGGGAAGAAAACATTCATCAGGATGTGACCTTAAAATTTATATATCTGGGAAACAATGGGGCTCAAGTGCGATTCCACGGAAATTTAAGTCAGTTAAAAACAAGACAACTCTCTTACATTTAGAATAACATGATTTTCCAAATGCAGTTAATCCATTCACAGACTGGAACGCAGCAATATAAGTCTTAACATTATACTTAACATTATATTCAAATAAATACTGGTTCCATTCTTGATTGTACTGGATCATTTTTGTGAGAACCATATTTTTCATCGTTGTTTGCTCAGCTCAACTAAACTTGCCCTCTACCTTATTTGTGTGTCGGTAAGGTCATTCGTCAGTGCTGAAAAAGCAACGGTGCTTACCTTTGACTTGTCTCACAGAGCTTAGATTCTTTTCAAATCCATCATCAAACTTTGGGTTGGTGACAGGCTCAAAGTCACTTGTGTAAACGCGGCCAGAGGACATAGTGTAGCAGCATTTGCACATGCATGTGTGGTAGCGCAGTCGACCCTCATCCAGGTACGGGTGCGCCAGGGCATCCTTTGCTGAAATCCGCTTCGACTGTGGACCAAATAGTCAGTCGTGAGTTTACTGTATATCGTACATTAATAAACTCACACTCGAACTTGCATGTTTTTTTTTTTTTTAAAGAGACGTTTCTCTGTAATACCTGCTGTAAACCTGTTTCGGTTTTCATCCACTAGTCACCACGGGTAGGGACTGAAAGTACCACTGAAATTTGAAAGACTGATATTTGAGCAAGATGTTTTTGCCATGGACAGCCAGGGATCGATTTGGGGTTACCTTAGGTCACCCGATGGCGGAAAGGCCCTGCATGGGTTTTCTGTCTGACAAATGAATGCCTCTCAGGAGTTTGATCCTTGTTGGCATGTATTATCTTTCGAGAATCGCCAGTTATCAAAGTAATGGCAGAGTGATAAAAGGATTTAGAACGGTTTGAATGAGCCAGTCATAGTCTCACTGTACAGATGCGTGGGTACTTAAGACTTGCAAAGCCGAAACTTTGAGACAAGCAGATATTACTGGCAGGATCAGTTAGGCAGCCTGCCATGCCATGCGAAAAAGCAAGCGCGACGACCCGCTTGCCGTACTTCCTTTGCTGAGGCAAGGCCGAAGCTGAGCAGCATGAGGGAAGGAAGCTGAGAAATTCGGTGACTGCCAAATGGCTCACCGGCACAACCCCTCAAAGGACGGTAGCCTCTGTCGCCGCCCCCCTCAAAAATAAATAGAAATAAAAAGTTGGAGAAAAAAAACAAGTCTCTCAGCACGGCAGACATGGCTCATACTCCACACGCCTAAAAGGTATAATATAACAAACTGGTAAAGTGGAATATGTGTTGACAGTATTGCAGTATTTTTTTTACAAGTGCAGACATATTGCAGCAGCACCAATACCACTAGCCCGAAAAATAACATGCCGACATGACAATTTACATGGCAAAAATATTAATACCAATTCAAGATGGGAGAATATAATAAGCAACAATGAATTCATTAAATGAATAACAATTTAATCAGCGGTTGTGTAAACGTGTAGCTCCTGAAACATTTGGTTACACCTTTGATCAAATATTCAGCCCCTGAGGAAGGAGTCAATATTACCATAATGTGCACTTCCGTATTAAGTACACACACATTTTTCAAACATATAAAGAAATGCTAATTGTATTAAAGTCACTGAGCGTTCCCACACATCTTTTGCTGTGCTGTATTGTTATTGATGGAAACACAGGCTATGGCTACAAGATGTCCTTAGTCATCTGAAAATTTTATGAATGCACATCATACTTTCATCGAACGCAAGTTTGATTCTGGACAGAAAAAAAATGGTTATGCGCCAATATTTTCCAAGCAATTGGAACATGCAACCAGTAGACCAAGGAAAAAACTAAACTTAAAAAAAAAACAACAACAACAACTGGATGCTGAACGCACTGTAGTGTAGTTCGAGCGCTAAACCAGTTGGTAATGAATCTTTAACATAAAACACTGACCTTTGACAAACTATAGGAATAATGAAATACAATCTAGTCGGGTATAATAACTCACCGGATCAAACACCAGCATCCTGCAGAGGAGGTGGACAGCTTCATGAGTCGCTTGACTGGACAGTGTGTAAAGAACAGGAAGGGATGGCTGGGAACCAAGTAAAAATCATGACATTAACCATCTGCTTAATCTCTTTTCGATTGTTGCAAGATAATATATCGCATAGCATATTTCAAGCTGACAGAAAGGTTACTGTTACAATGTCATAGACTTTAAATGAGTAACAAGTAAAATGATAATCCCCTCCATCAGCTGTCACTTTGTCATGGTGGGGTGTGTCCTAATAATCCGAGAAGCTAAATTGTCTGGTTCACAAAATTCATAAGCTTAATGGACAGAATTTTTAGGCACAGCCAAAGCATTGTGAGTGTCCGCTTTGGTGGCCTCAGTATTGCATTTCAGCTTTTTGCAGATGCTGTGCTTCTGTTGGCTTCATCAAGGTATCATCTACTCTCACTGGAAAGGTTCGCAGCCATGTGGAAAGCAGTTGGGATGAAAATCTGCACCTCCGAACCTGAGGCAATGATCAGTCAGAAAAGGGTGGAGTGCCCTCTCCGGCTTGAGGATGAGTTTCAGTATCTTGTAGGGATGTGAATCTCAGCACTGAGGACGATTCGATACACATCACGATCCACTGCCAGCGATGCGATACTTAAACGATACATGGAATTTTCTGGCGATACGATGCGATACGTTTCACCGTCGTCACAATGCGATACAATTCGATACACATTAAGTTCAAATCAATGCGATCCGATACGATACAATGCAATTTGTTGCGATATTGTGCAATTAAACATGATGCAAATAAGCAAAGAAAAAAAGCTTTTAAAAAGATGGAATTCAGTATGGTATTACAAAAAGGATACCACTTTATTCCTTATAAAGAGTAGAACTTGTAAAACAACTTATTTAAGCCCTTTCACAATTGGGTTTTGTGCAAAGAAAATGTAAACAATTTGGCACCTGAGACTCACAGCTGTTGCTATAGTGTAAACACAAACAGACTATTCTCACTGAGTGTCTTATATGAAATATAATAATAATATATATATGTATATGAATCTCTAGCGCAAGATGTCCACCCATCCACTGTAAGTGCAACTCTTTGCGCACTGTTCAGCGACACAGTAATCTCACTTCTCACTTTGTTGTACACATCGGGAATATGTTTGTAAGTGAACACAGACCTGTCTGGTATTTTATACCTGGGTTCCAAAACGTGCACGAGTTGTGTGAAACCCTCGTTGTCCACCACGCTAAGGCTGGAGGTCTTTGCATATGAAATAAGCAGTGGCCTTAGTTATAGCCATTGCGCGGTCACAGTGAGTTGCAAGGGGACTCCCAAAATAAGATGCGATTTTTTTCTGATCCTGACCTGGTTTACCAAGAGTTTCTCCGGTGTCCGACGAGGAACTGGGCGGGGAAGCGGGAGGGAAACTTGTCGGTGATCTGGTGCCATCGGTTTAAGTGGGTCTGCATATTTGTGGTGCTGCCGTTGTATGGCTTCTTAGTGCGACATTCCTTGCAAATTACGGAGGTTTTATCAAGCTTTCCGTCTTTCTTTTCGAAGCCGTAGTATTTCCAAACATAAGATTTGAATGTTGCGGCTGCATTAAATATAGTAGTTTCCTTGCTGCTGCGTGCGCTAACTTCCATAATGTTTCGCTCGTTGTGTACTGGACTGTATGTGACGCACGGCTACCGTCCGTATTCAACACAAAACGCAAAGCAATGATGGTGCATTCATTGCGCCTAGGAAAGGGCAGATATGTGACGTTTAACATGAATAAAACGGCGCTTGAATCGGATTTTACCGATACCCATCAATGCATCGTGATGAATCGCGATTTCACCGATACCCATCAATGCATCGTGATGAATCGCGATTTCACCCGTCAATCGCGTCGTACCCAGTAAATGAGCCGATGCACTCGGATCGCGGACGTGCGCATCGATGTATCGATTAATATCGATTATTTTCCACACCCTTAGTATCTTGGGGGTCTTGCTCATGAGTGAGGGGAGGCCGATCGACAATGGGGACCATGCTCATGAGGCGGCCATATCTGTAATGAGTGGAAAGAGCCTCGCAAACCATATGGGGTGCAACAGCCCACAATTCTCCTAAGTCACCTTGGCCTCCACTGTTCCAAGGGACAAGTCGCAAAACCAGAGCAGCGGGAAGGTATCCTGGTGATTCTCCTCCAACTATCTTTGGGAAGGTCTCTGCATCCTCCGCATTGTCCTCCACGTTGGAAGGCTTGCCATACGCCTCAAAGAGCTAATTGAACAGCTGCCGGAAATCCATTTCCGCATCTTCCACCAAGTTGCCCCAAGAGACACTGGTCGCAGCCGGTCTGTTCACTGCAGCGTCACAGAGACAGTTCACTTTTGAGGCCTTGGCTCGACGCAGCAGACGCTCCTAAATCCTCCTCTGCATAGTGCAGTCATTGCTTGCAAGATTCCAGGCCGGTAAGAGAAGCTGCACATGTTTTGCTTCCAAAGGGGATGAAGAAATGGGGAAGTGGAAGTCTATTACAACACCCACTAGAACACAAAATAATCCTCATTTCAATAGAATAAATTGACAACTTCAGCTTCACTGTTGCCACAAGTTAGAATGTGGGTATGGCACCACGGTGTTTTAAATGCCCAATAACGAAAATGTTTTTTCGGTCACGTGCTTCAATGTATTGTAATGCCCAAGCTTCTCATAGATACTTAACAAGACAACTAATATTTACTTTCATTTAATTACAGCACTTAGACATTTATTTGGCATGTAACTTCTTGAACGGGAAATATTTGACCACTCCAAATCTGTGAAGACTGCCAGGATATTGCAGCAATTGCAAAATCAATTTCTCTTCTGGCAAAGCCAGCCTTTTGTTGAATTTTGATTATGGGTGGAAGAAAGAATAGATTCTTGAACCCAATACACAAAGAAAATCGGGTTAATTTTGAGCTCGATTTCCCTCTTCCCACCAAAGTCACAAAAGGTCTTATTATCTCATCATTTGATGTCTGCTAGACTTCTAGTTGGGAGACGAGACTTTCGATCAGTGGTAGAGATCGGTATGTGTGTGTGTGTGTGTGTGTGTGTGTGTGTGTGTGTGTGTGTGTGCGCGCGCGCGCTCTTTGTTGGTCTGGAGTAAACCACACACAATCAGTCATGGGTGGGTATCTCATGGTTAAAGAATTGGTTAAGTTCAAAGTTAAAATTTGGACATCTGTATCGCTGGCCATAGGACACTGTGAGACAGATTTAAATTATGATGAGTAATTTAAGAAATCGAAATAATATTCAAATAACTGAAAATCGTAGAGCAGCGCCCTCCCTAACTATTGTGCATTGGTCTTGTGGTACAGCTTGAGATGTAATGTCATTCATTGTTCAAGTGTGCAAAGGTCATCAGCAAAACAAAGGTGTCGTGACAACTCAGCATGACGGACAGAAAAACACATTTTTCGGAGCAAATTGATTACCTGTTTGTTCGGTCCTCTGAGAATGTGTGCACGAGCTCCTTCACACGCTGTCCTCATCGCCTCCATCGAAGGAGTCCCCAACAAGTCAGTGATCAAGTCCAGCTATTGAGCGACCAAGCAATGTGTTAAAACAAGGGCATCTAAATATTAGATAGCTGTGCCTGGCTCAAACCACAAGTGAGATGATGAATTTCCTCAAATGGTTTTACACAGAATCTAGAAAAGTTAATTCTTTATTTAACCTTTGCATGTACCCTGTAACCTGATAACATGATCAGATGTCCACTGTAGTAACCTCTGTCCCTGAAAGGGTTTAGCCATATAAAAGAAGTGTGTCCAATTCTTGATCGCTCTTGTCTTTGAAATTTGGAGTCCAGGCAGAGTTACTTCCTGTACCTCATTGGAGAATGCCGTTTGAAGGTCCAATATATTGCTCTGCGCCCTGACTGATCTTCCTTTTGAGAAGTGATTTCAATAAGGTTAAGGTCTTGTGGGGGGAGGGGGGGGGGTGATGGGGCCCACACCCTGAGATTTTTTTCCACTTTTTACCCAGAGTGGATAAAGCTTCAATCGTCCTTTTGAGATCTTTGCATCCACTGTTGAAAAATAGTCTTCATGCATTTCTGGGCCCATTGAAAACATTTCTCCTTGTGAGACTTGGTTACAGGTGGCCAAAATACAGCTTCATGCCTGACACCAAGACATCAGCAGCTTCAGTGTTACTGTGGCCCTTTATCAATTGCTCTTTCAATACTGACAGAAAGGTTCCTTCAGAAGCTTTGATCAGAAAGAACCACTTGTCTCCACTGAGTCACACGCAACATTTTTAACTGTCCAAGGACATCGGTTTTCTTCAAGTGTCGATTTGTAGGAACGAGCCCATCAGTAATGAATTGGTAATGCTCACCAGGGAAGCAATCAAATCAAATGGGAGAAGCCTATGCAATTGTTTATTTAAGTAAAATGTTGTATGGATAATAATTAGTTGAACACAGTGTGTATATTCAGTTTTATTGTTTACCTGCTGGATGGGACTCTGGGCTTGAAAGAGAATTCTTCGCCCCAGCAGCTCAGCAAAGATACACCCAACAGACCAGATATCGATGGAGTTGGAGTAGTGGCGGCTCCCCATCAGGATTTCTGGTGCTCGGTAGTATTGTGTCACCACTTCCTGAGTCATGTGCCGCGACTCATCAGTCTCTTCCACTCGTGCCAGGCCAAAATCACAGATCTGAAACAGAATAATTCAAAGTTTCTATTCCAGCGCTATATAAATCAGCATGAATTGTATTATTTTTGCTGTTTACTGAAAACATTTGGATTTCAAACAATCAAAGAGATTTCAGGTTTTGACATCTGATTCTGATTCTCAGGCTAAGGTAATTGTTTGTAAACAGCAAAAGTACTTCATTCATTCATTCATTCATTCATTTTCCGAACCGCTTTATCCTCACTAGGGTCAAAAGTGATACAACATAAATGAAAGAGAGAAGACATTTAATTACAAGGGGCGGCATGGTGGGTGACTGGTTAGCATGTCGGCCTCACAGTGCAGAGGTGGAAGTTTCGATTCCGGCTCCGGCCTTCCTGTGTCGACTTTGCATGTTCTCCCAGCGCCTGCGTACGGTTTCTCAGAGTGCCCCGGTTTACTCCCTCATTCCAAAAATATGCATGACAGGTTAGTGGAACACTCAAAATTGTCCCATGGTGTTATTTTTAAGGGCAAATGGTTATTCGTCTATGTGTGCCCTGCAATTGGCTGGCAACCAGATGAGGGTGTACCCCGCCTACTGCCCAAAGACAACTGGCTCATATCTACTTTTGGGCAAATTAGAGCCTGGCCTACCTATTCTTCTTGGCAGTAAGTGGTTTGCATCATCTGGTGTGTCCCCAAAATAAACAACAACAAGCCAAAAATGTGGTTATGTCAATGGGCCACATCCTTAAGTTATTTATCTGATCTGGGAGACAGCAGTACAAGTACCTGGAAATAAAACCTGAGCTATTGATCTCCCACTTTCATCTTCACCGTCAAACTCAAATGAGCTCAGTGTACAGCAAAAACAACAGAACTGGCCTTACTGCTCCTTGTCTTTTATAATGATTGTGTCGCACTGCCACACACCTTTAGCACACAGTTGCTGTTGACCAAGAGATTGCCAGGTTTAATGTCTCGGTGAAGAATGCCAGCCGAATGAAGGTACTTCAATCCTGGTGATAATTAAACAAAAATGGCAAGTTAAAAAGATTCAAAGTACAGTTTTTAAAAGCACCCACAAAACATGCTATGTCTAGAAGACTTTCCCCCCAAATGTTAATCAATAACCTCAATAGCACCGACCATAACAAACAACAAAAAACATGACTGGAAAATCTTACCTCGTAGAATCTGATAGAGAAAAACCTTGGCGTGGTCTGAGCTCAAGGGCTGTGGTGACACAATGATCTTATGGAGGTCACTTTGCATCAGTTCAGTCACTACGTATCTGGCCAATGGGAAGTTAAGTCAAAATAGAAAACGAAACCCAATAGCATAAAAGATGAAGACAGCCACGCCTTTGTTATCAGAATCAGGATCATCTTTCTTGGCCAAGTATTTGAGGATAAACACAAGGAATTTGCCTCCTGTAGTATAGGCTGCACTAGTATTGCAATAACAAATAACTACAATAAACAAAGACGTGATGTAAGTCTCGATAGACTTTTCTTCATGTCCGGGTACCATTGTGCCGTAGTACCACTCAATGACAGCTGCGTGACAATGTGCAGAGTCATGGAGTAGAGATAAAGTGAATACTGGTGCAATATACAATGACAGTTGGGCAGTTGGTGCGGACAATCAATGCACCATTTTTTAAGTGACCAGTAGCGGTAATTGTTGTACAACTTTAGATGTGCAACTATACAGAAAGTCCTTGAGCGCTTTAAAGTGTCTGGTGCTGTGGAATATTAATTAATGACAATTGTTCAAGTCTGTAGAGAGCTGGAGCTACAATGATCAGTGCGGTCGTACTGTTCCACAGTGGTGTGCAAAAATGGAAAGAGCCACTATAGATTTGAGTTACTGTTTAGAATTCGGCCAGTGACAAATACAATCAATTCAAGTCCAACTGTGATGTGGGAACTCACTCTTCCCAAGCTTGCGGTAGACTGGAGCAAGTGCTGTCACCCTCTGAGTCAGTCAGACTCTTGTCTCTTGCCAGACACCAATTTCTTCAATCAGGTCAAAATGACACTAACATAGTTACCCGGAGTATTGCCAGTAGAGGACGTGATTACGTTGAGCACTTCGGAGCAAATCAAAAGCGCAACCGTTAGACAAGCCTGTGTGTGAAAATGATTTTGCCTATTGGTAGTGTGTCCTCCCTCTTCCCCAAGGAGCACAGAGAGGCATGCATGGGTAGAGCTTTTCATCAAATACAACATCCCCCTTGCTAGAGCCGCTGCAGTGCAGAGGATTTTCTTAAATCCCCAATTGTTTTTTGCCGTTTGTAGTCTTTTCGCATCACTTCAACGGTACCTCTGCATCGTGATAATATCAAGGTGGCATTGATTGATGATTAGGAGGTCATATTAATGCACACACCGCAGCACTCAATTGGATTACTTTCTGAATATTACATTTTAGATTTTAAGATATTTATTTACATGAAATTACTGAAAAGCAAAGTGTCAGCAGTCAGTCACGTGTGACAGATGCTGGAACTAATGCAAAAGCTTAAACCTAAGGAGGATCGCATCAGTTAAGTTGGACTTTACACTCTTCCATAAGTCAATATTAGAAGACGTTCAAGGAAGAGACAAAACACAAACCCGTTGTGATTAGCTCTGTTCGATATCCTCCTTAAATTTTCAGTTTGAGCAACAGACAAGACTACGGCAATTTTAAATGTGTAGGATACATTTCTTCAAAGTAGTCAATGTGTGGAGGTTGCAGAATGTCAAGAGCAGAGAGAACCTGAGGAGAGAGCATTAACATAATTGAGACCACATCTGCATCACTGCTTCACTGAACGTGCAGTGATTGGATCCAAACCTCCTATTAAAACCGGTACTCTGATTCTGATATTTTATCGTCAGCAATAACTATAATGTAAAAGTTAAGAATGTTCAACATTTTTTGCATTCACACTGACATACCGGTAATTCTTGCTAAAACATTCATCATCAAGTAGATTCCCCCCACTGATTTGATCATTTCACACACACACACACACACACACACACACACACACACACACACACACACACACGACAGCAGCAGTAAGAAGACATATGCAGATTTTCTTGTTTGTGTAATAGTCTGTGGGTTCTCTTACATTTAAAAATAGATTCATAGGTTGACCGGGCTTGAGATGAAAAGGAACTGTGCTAGCTCAGGTAAAGTTTATAATTCTATACAGTATAACTGTGTGGTAATTGGTTCATTCTGAAGCAGCTACTGTACATCCACAAATACAAAAGGGGAGCACACCTGTACATAAGTGTCATCAATAACTTGTGTTGATCATTTATAATTTGTTATTAGACATCTACATTATCGGCCTTCTGATAGCAGGTATGCTGCAGTTTTGGTGTTAGCAGTTTCCTGTTCTATCGCAAAATCCAACCGACGGGAGCAGCTTTATTGGAAATGAAGAAGCTGCCGGACATTCACGATGGTCTAGCGCGAATGTCCAAAACTCAGACTCAAGCGGTGATTGAGCTCAACCGCATTTGCGGTTTTGGAGTGTCTCCATACGATCGACAACAACATGGAGAAGTTGGAATTCTCGCTTTGAAAAAGAATTGAGGATTTGGCTGATCGGCGCCAGTGAAGGGATACAGCCACGGACTCAAGGCCACCTGAAATTGTTGGCGGCCGTCCCTCCAAAATAAACAATGCTATTTGGACCCTTTCCCCTGGATGGAAGGTATGCACGGAAGCTAGTGCCCCTACCATCACCCCCTCCTTCTCGGCCATGGACTGATAAGCCAGGACTGTCTTCATGAGCAGACCTTGACGAAGCAGCTGCGGCCTATTCACGCATACACAACCAGACAATCACACGCGCATACACATCCTTATCATCACCGTCTTCATCGCTCCATTCTTTTCCCCACACGACGTGGAATGATCTGCAGAGCGCTCGGTGGACCGTGCAGCTGGCCGGACGGGCCGCGTCGCGGTCGCCCCCCCCCCCCCCCTGCCCCTCACCCTTCCCATTCATCCGCCCGCTCATTACATGTTACATGTATGTCTTGTGACTTGTTGTAACTGTCGTCTGCTTATTTATGTGCTAGGGTCTTTTTTTTCCTGGAATTAAATTATCCTCAGAAGAGGAGTTCGAGCATGTTTTTTTCCCTCTCCCTACCTAGTGGTTTCCTTTCTGAACTGACTGTAAATTTCCCCATTGCGGGACAAATAAAGAATATCTTAATCTTAATTTTTCCCTGTTCTGTTTGATGTAATGTTTGAATTAAATATGCAAGTACTCACATTTTCATGTTTAAAGAAACATAGCATCTTCAGTTCTCGAAACACCCTCTTGCAGGAAACGAGGTTTTGGAAGACATTGGGCATCTTTTTCAGGGCGACTCGCTTTCCATCTCTGGGATCTGTGACTGACCTGAGGGAAGAGTACAAAAGTTATTGAGTAAGAATCATTTTTGTGAACAGCAATCATCGATATACATTTCATTTCAATGACCGTATTTATAATCAACCATCGGGACTGATGATAGAGAGCAATGCTGCATGATCAAAAAACAACAAGCATCCTCACATCTGAAGTTAAGCATCATGGTTCTATGGGGTCAATAATGTACTGTGTTCCACTCTAGCCATTTCATGAAGGAATGGGTTGAGGCTTTTTTTTTAACTTCCTGTGGGTGGAAGAGGAGTCATGCAGCCTTGGTTTAAAAAATGGTCAGGTTTGAACATCTTTCCACTGATGAGTCAAACAAGATTTAAATCCAGGGATATCGAGACTGAAGCTTTGTGAGGAGCACAGTAGGTCTAAGTAAGAGCATTTACACTGAGCTCCTCTCAAAGCATCCTTCAGTAAACCTTCTCAAATAGGATCAGTCAAGGAAAACAGATGGCACAGGAATGAAAATCCCTGCCTGTACCAAGACTGCCACTCAAACATCTCTAAGAAGTGCCAAGACCAGTCGAAGGAAGCATGCAAACTTATCGTGCAGTCATACTAGCACGTTAGGTTCCTTTTGGGGGGGGGGGGGGGGGGGGGGGGGGGGTCATTGAACTGGTTTTCACTGCAATCGGCTCATTGAATTTAGATGAGTATAAAACTCAAAACTATTTATGCCATTTTCAATTGTGACTACAATTGTCAAAGAAAACTGTTTCATCGACGTCAATGTTAGAGCTACACCTGTTGTGATTGCGCAATATATCTTCCAATCCTATCATGGATAAATAAATAAAATGTGGCTAAAACAAAACCTATTGACCAACAATAAAAGGGGCACAGACAAATATTTGAGGCCAACCACTTATGTGCTTTCTGAGAGCACCGGTCAGTTGTGGGCAACTTGAAATAGTTATCACCAGCAGCATAATACTTGTACTATAACCATGGCCTTTACGCCCAATTTCAAGGTTGCCTAATATAAAGTAGAACCTCAAAGATTGAGCACAATACCTTCCTGGATTCTTGTTGCTACAACATCGATTGACTTCATCATCAAAGGTGTATTTGGAACATGTGCATCACCTGAAGTGATGAAGACTCTTGCTTCGTCCCTCAGTCACGGTTTCAAAATATTAAGGCAAATATAAATTCAAGTCTTTTAAAAAAAATTAATTCCAAGACTCGAACGAATGCACAAGTCAAAAAATGTAATGTTTTTATCATTTGGCCGAAATTATACCTATACATTTCAAAATTAAGAAAGTAAACATTGTTTATAAGTAATTTTTAGATTTTGATTGTGTTTGGGGTTTTTTTTTTTTGTTTGTTTGTTTTATGTTTGCAGTGAATTAGTTCCTTTCAGCATTTTTCCCCATAATACCATGGAGTAGGCGCATATACAAGTCAATACCCTGTAGCACGATATGATGTAAACAATCAAATGACCCTGTTACGGTATGGCTCCCTTGGTACACAGAGAAATTGCCTGCAAGTTTTGTTGCATTTTATTTTTTAAGCAAAATTTAAAAGGGAATTACCATAATATGTTATGTGCTGCCCCAATAGTCCAAATATGATATTCCGATTAAAATAAGAATGGAATATGCGTTTAGCAGGAAAAGCCACCCATTTTTGTCCAGCTCAGGGAGCGGCCATTTTGCCACTTGCTGTTTACTGAAAAATGACATCCCAGTTTCTCAGAGCCAGCTGAGTAGGAATACGACAACTAGTCAGTAGGACAGGTTTTGGAAGTGTCAAAAGATCTAAAATGAAGACACTTTAAAGACATGGGTGTCAAACTCAAGCCCCAGGGGCCAGATCTGGCCCGCCACATAATTTTATGTGCCTCCTCCACCCCGAAAGAAAATCATGTGCGTCAACTTGCGTGATCCTAGCTAAAAAAAAATGTACCGAAATATTAAATTGTCATGTGTAATAAATGACATTGAGATTTCACAATAATTTTGTTACCCTTAGAAGAAATCTTCAAGAAGGCACTTAATTACTTTATGTAGCTCCATTTTCGAGAATTGGTGAGAAACAATATTAAAAAGTATTTGTGGAAAATATTATATTAGCCACCTAACTTAAACTGTCTGAAAATTTGATTTGCGGTCACCCGTTTCCATGGTCCATTGCTTTCGTTAAAAGAGCCGCTTTAGAGCGGTGTGACGCGCAAATTGACGTAAGCATCACGATTACTATTTTACCGCTGTAGTTTTTTTTAACACTTTTATTAAAGCAACGACTTGATTAAAAAAAAACAAACAAACAAACAAACAAATAGATTGAAACAAGCTCTCCCATCAGAAACAAGATCTGGTAGGACACCGCCATTTTCAGGCACATAAATGATGACGTCACTACGCATTAACTTCCAGACAGTGCATGCACAGAGAGGAGAAAACAAGCATTCGCTAGCGATGGACATTCTGACGATCTTTTTCTTTTACTTTTCCTTTGTAGAATTCGTAAATACTGTACCTCAATGTGTGACGGGTGTTATAAATTAGCTTTCAGACCGTAATTTCTTAATATTTGGTAGACCTGCCCTTTCACAATTTTGCTTTTCAGTGGGTCAGTTTGAAGTTTGAAATAAACATTTTAAATACGAAACAGCTTCTTTGAAGCCTTGCCCATGTATAGTTGCATGGCGAGCAAAAGACACGAGGCGTTTGCCGAGATTTTATGTACTAACAAACGGTACAATTAGAAATAATTTAACATACAATGCTTGACAAAAAATGCCCTTTCTGAACAAATATCAGTATTTGTCAATGGACGCTACAGCTCCTTGTTTACTTTCAAATTTACCTTGTAACAGACATGTGACGTCATGCATGCTGTGATCATGACCTCTGAACCACTTATGAAAGGATACTTTGATTCTCTCCTTTCATCAACAAAGTGCATGGAATAAATGGAATAGTTACGATTGTCGTCATTTTATGTGATACAATGTGTTTCGTTGCATCATTATTAAATGTTCTGGAAAGGGATGTGTTATAGTTGCAGCTCAAAGTGCTGAATAAATAAAGGTGTATCATAACCCAGAGCGCCTTATGGATGAAAATATTTTAAAATTGACCCAGTCATTGATATTGTGCCGAACAATACTGTGCGCCTAATGGCCCATAAAATACAGAATGGATAAATTGGTCAACTGTAGCAATTTTGGGAATTTTACTTTACTTTTCCCATTGGCAATAACTGTTCGGTGAGTATGTAGCCTACATGTTCACAAACATAACCAACAAAAAAAGCATAAAAAAACAGTTATTTATTGGAGCGCTTCAACAACAGCTGCAGATGAAACAAAGCGCTTTACACAACATATTTGCTGGGAGGCAAACTGCAGAACGTCGGAGTGGACCACCATCTCACAGCATGGATCATAGACTACCTCACAAATCTGCCGCAGTACGTGAGATTGCAGAGCTGTGAGTCGGACCGGCTTCTCTGCAGCACCGGAGCGCCGCAGGGGACTGTTCTGGCTCCATTCCTGTTCATCCTCTACACCTCGGACTTCAGACACGTCACTCCAAACTGCCACCTTCAGAAGTTCTCCGATGACTCTGCGATTGTTGTCCTCATTACAGAAGGGGACGATCGGGAGTACAGGGGACTGACAAAGGACTTTGTGGACTGGTGCCAGCAGAATCTCCTCCAGATCAACCTTTCTGCAGGAAAAAGTCCTCACCAGCACCGATGAACATCCAGGGTATGGACATAGAGAGGGTGACTCTTCCTACTCAGGAAACTGAGGTCTTTTGGGGTTCAGGGGTCACTCCTTAAGACGTTCTATAACTCGGTGGTGGCCTCGGCCATCCATTATGGCATTGTCTGCTGGTCAGGCAGCATCTCAGCCCGGGACAGAAAGAGACTGGAGCGACTGGTCAGGAAGGCCAGTTCTGTCCTGGGTTGCTCCCTTGACACTCTGGAGGAGGTGGGCAACAGAAGGATGCTAACTAAGCTAAAAGCTATGATGGACAGTCCCTCCCACCCCCTCCAGCCCGCTCTGACAGCACTTGGTAGCTCCTTCAGCCAGAGACTGTTACACCCGCGCTGCAAGAAGGAGAGATACCGACGCTCGTTCCTACCGACTGCTGTCAGGCTGATGAATAAAAAATAACAATCATAATAACAATAATAATTAAATGATGTGAAGGAAAATTGTAAATAGTACTGCGATTTATCCATTTTGTGTTCATATTGCATTTAATTGAAAGATATTTGTTTTTTTCTCTTTCTTCTTTCTACATACATTCTTGCTGCTGGAGGCTGTAAATTTCCCCATTGTGGGACGAATAAAGTCCCACACTGTAAAGTCAAAATTATGAGGCCTACTCACAGTGACAGTATAAGACTTGGTGCAAGTGCCACCACACCACACCATTTAGGAGGGAATGCTGATATTACAACTTAAAACTACACAGCCGACAAATAGTGCAAAACTGCGTATGACCGACGCATTCTTTTTTTTTTTTTTTGGTAAATCCCACAAATTCCCCTCTCCCCAAAAATGCAGATAAACCTAAAAAAACAGGGTGTTGCCACCCCACCCCCACACACACACACAAAACAAAACATTTAGAAAATCTGAGTGCCGCAAATACATAAGTGAAAACACTGAGCTGTGACTATGCAGGGGTCAACTGCTGTCGAGGACACATGCTTGCGCCCCGAATGTTTTATTATTTTATTATTCATTTTGGAAAGGTTGGGGAATTATTCAAGGGCCCGGTCAGAGTGTGTTCCATGGGCTGCTATTTGCCCATCCCTGGTATATATTGAAAGCACATACTTTTGCTTTTTCAGTACACCTTTTTTTCTAGGAGGACATGGTAATTTGATTGCCATTGACTGAAAAGTGAGTATTAATTTGACAATACAGTCGACCCCTGCTTGTCGCAAGAAAAAAAGCCCCACACATATAATTGAGGCCTGTTATAAATGCACTGTAAGTTGGCGTAAGAAAATCCTTGAAAAAATGCAGTGAAACGACCAATAAGCGCTTTCTTAAAAAACAAGTTTTGGCACCCATTAACGGAAAAAAGAAAATTGCATAGATTTTTTTCTTAAATACTGGGATTAAAACAAACACAGACAGATGAATCCACGGGTATTGAACCTATGTAAGTGGAAGCAAGCAGTGGTTGTAAACTCCTAGAAACATTTCTATCATTTTAGTTATGGATGAGAGGGGCTCAATAGGGGTAATTTCTGATAGTGGAACTTAATACCAGTGTGTGATGTGTACTTGATGAAGCTCTCTGGAAAGGCCTGCTTAATAAAGTGACTTCTACATCAAAGCAGTTCTTTTCAAGATGGTGCCGCAGTTGACAGCCTGTCTGCAAGAACTCTGCTTTTTTGTTTTGTCTTTAGTTTTGTTATATGGTGTTTGTTGTCCTTCGTGTGGACCCACTGTGGACTGCTTTCAGCATTTTGGCCACAACATTGGAGAAGAATCTGTGATTTAAGGTTGCACCTTCTCGACAGCACGCATGCACCAGCACAAATTTTGATGGGGTGAATATCAGTGCGATCTGACTGTTGCCGCTTGACAGCCGCGGTGCGCTAGTGTATTTTTTTTTGGGGGGGGGGGGGTTGCCTGTAATGGGCAGCATTTTTCACAGCCCCGTTTTATCCTGCGAGATGTGTGTCAGTCTGTGTTCATGCAGCTGAATGGATGGCTGCTGGAGTTGAGGATGAGAATAGAGGAGCGTCAGTGTGGAGCGCGGATGCTTATTTAGAACGGAGAGTCGGGGCTTGGAATTGAAGTGGATTTACATGGGATAGGAGAAGTGAACCAATCTTTTTTTCGTCAATGGACGCTAGAGCTTGTTTACGTTCAACCTTAGCTAGTAGCAGTAGCAGTAGCAGTAGTATGGGACGTTATGCACGTTTTGCTCATGACGTCTCTAAGCCACTGGTGAGAGGACACTGATACTTTCCTTCCATCTATAACTACTTCCAACAACAAGGCATATGTAGGGATCGTGGTTATGATTGAATGACTGTCCATGTCTTGTGTTGTTTCATATTACTGTATTTTGTTAATTTATGTTAACTGCTGTGTCAAACGCTTTGTTACAGCTGCAGCTGTTATGAAAGCGCAATATAAATAAAGAGGTACTGTCTTGTATTGCATCAAACGGTACTTACCAGACTACCCCAAAAGCACCATAGCCAATAGGCCGGTCAGGCTCGATATCAAGCTGCTGCTGCAGGTGGTGTGTGTGCTGCTGCTGCTGATGGTGGTGGTGGTTGTGGTGATGATGGTGAGCTTTGACAGCTGCGGCTTGAACTTGGGCTGGAGCCACAGCCGCTGCGGGCCCTGGGGCCTGTCCAGGGGCCGGAGAAGGGAAGTACGGTTGCTGCTGATCGGGGTTGAGCATCACAGCAGCGGCAGCAGCAGCAGCTGTAGTGGAGGTGTGCTGTTGGATGGTGTGAACGGCAGCGGCGGAGCCCGGGTGCTGCAAGTGATGCTGGCCCACGTGGTGGTGGTGATGCATGTGTGGAGGCGGGAGATGCTGCAGCTGGTGGTGGTGGTGAGGGTGATGTGCAGCCACGGCCGAGGAGCCACCATTATACGCAGCCATCATTTTTGTAACATTTGAAGCTGTTGTGCCACAAAGAGTCATTCACTTATCAAAGTCGAAGTGATGATAATGGCTACCAGGCTCCGACAGTACAATCAATGCAACTTATAGTAAACAAAGACAACATGAATGGGGGTTTAGATTCTCTGACTGTCTCTTTATCTACAGGGATTCCTGCCATTCTGGTTCAACAAGGATCTGGCGGAGGGAATAACGGACATGTGAAAATATGACTACACAAGTGTCTTACTTCTACCAAGACCTAAAAGCACCAGGATGTACTACCAATAAGGTAAAACCAAAATAAATAACTGAAAACAACCCGCCCACCCCTCAATAAATAAAAACGGAAGCCCTAAATGTCCCACATGATCATGTTGGCACCCCCTCCCTGCTGATTGAACTCTGCTTCCTTTCAGTGTGGTCTGATGCTTGTCACATAGGAAAACGAGCTCTCGTCTTTTTGAAGTGTCCAAGTTTGCCGGACCCTCTGGTCCAGCACTGCTGCCGTTCCTGCCACCCGTGCTCCAGGCTGCCTGGAAATTGCATCTATTATTCCAAACTAAAGCCTCCCTCTTCGCGGAAGTCAGTGCAGGCCCAATGGCTACTCAGTAAACAGTGGTAATCTCCGAGCTCTAATTATCGCCGCTGATCCGGTACAGAAGAGGTGTATCCTCACCCAGGCCCCAATACGGTAGGCAGGCCCAGGCCTTGTGACCCACCTCACTCACATATTACACAGAACTACTGAACTGGGCGCCTTCGCTGACATCCTCCACATTGTGACAGCGAACAAGCATCGAGCACACGTCAAAATAGCAGGGGAGATATCCTCGCAGACGGGCTGACTGGCAACTTACTTCCCCCATCGACAGTCTTTGGCTTTTCTAACACACACGCTGTCCTCTTGGGCTCGACAAAGTTCCCCCAGAGTCACTGGGTGATGTTAAGAAAAAGTTTAATCCTTTAAAACGCTTGCATGGAGACTCTTGTGACTGAAAAAGACCGCGACACTGAACCTAAGAGCTCAGTGTTAGCTCCTGGGTGTCAGTGTATCCAAATCAAAACAGTAATCCCTCCGTTCTTTCGAGAACGTGTCGCGGAGTCCGGTTGTCAGCAAAGGAACGGGAAGGCAACGCGACAGAACTACACTTTTAGCCCACGACGAGTACTTGTCACCGGCATGATACGCCTTTGTACACAGAGCGATATAATGATGATGAACACTTGATCCAACATGGTGAACCAAACCTCGGGACTGGACAGTGAGATTATGGTGTGTGGCCAACCAATCGGTGACGGCAGAGTCATGATGTAGCCGTAATCTTCTTGATTGACACTCGAGACAGCCAACGGCAGGAATGGTTCCTGTGTTGTCACGTCCCTTTGAAGCATCAAAGTTGAGCAAAGACACGACGGTTTTAGACACGGTGTACGTATCACTGACTAAATTAAGAGTCACGGGTTTTATACGTCAGGAAAATCTCTTTGATACAATGTTGAATTCACAACGTTGAATTCAGTTGTCCACAACAACCACTTGTCATAGATATGGAAACAGTTTACATACCTAGTAGGGCTGAGCGATTTAGAAAAATAATAGAATTGCCTTTTTTCAGTCAGTATTGCAATTGGAATTGAATATGTGATTCTTTTTTCACGGTCTTTTTCCATAATATTTTTAACAAACAAGCAATAAATTAATATGTATTACAGTATCAGATTTATTTGACAACCATGAATTAATGTGAGGTGGTTACCTCAACTAAAGTTGCTAATTTACCAACAACCAACCGAAATGAATCCGTTTTTTTGGTGTGTGTGGGGGGGGGGGGGGTTGTTTTTGCAAACACCACACTTTGAGATGTTAAAAATTGCATTCTTCTACATTGCAATGTTTGAATCAAATCAGTATTTCAGACCTAATATCCACCGGTAAGTAGAATTGAGATAATCATAGGTGTCGATAATTCTTTATTTTCACTTATTTGTCATAAAATTACTTATATATACAGTGCCTTCCATAATTAGTGACACCCCTAATTATGTCACGTCCCGTGTTTGCTAGCAGGGGGCAGGCTTCCTGCTTACCACCTACACACCTGTCACCCATTGGTGACTAATTACACATGCTTTATTTGGGCGCTCTGGCAGACGACTCACTGCCGGAGTATTCCACGCCGTGCCATTTCTCTTACCGATCACTTCTCGATTTAAATCATTGACTTGAAGCCTAGTGGCTATTATTGCGGGTTATCATACCATTCTCGTGTGAGTTTATATCGTTCTCCTAAATATTTCTCCTTGCTATTTTTCCGCAAGCGTTTTCTGTTGTCTCCTTATTTATTTCCTGGTCCTTATTTTGACCAGCGCTTTCTGTTGTTCGCTTAGACGGGTATTTTGTGTTTATATTAAAATCTCATTTTTTCTGACAACTATTTTTTCTGTGTCTGCTATTTCGGGCATCCACTTCCTTATTTTGTTGTGCACGAAGCAATTATTCTATCGCTTCGGGCACAACGTGACAAATTATGTTTTCTTAATATTCTAGTTCCATTTTTTTCTAAATACAGGACCAAAAATTAAAAAAGGGGTGAAGGGGGGGATATCTTAATTCAAGTGCATTTATTCAGTTGGGGGATCTCAAAATTATTTTACATTAAATCATGTGTGCCACAAGTATTAGCAACTCCCGTGTTACTATTTTCCTAGCAAAACAGCACAAACCTCTGTTTCACAAGTTGGGAAAATACAGAAAGAGGGATGTTCCACCATTCCTCTTCACACAATTTCTCAAACATTCAGTGACCTGAGTCATCGCCTTTGCACTCTGCTCTTTAGTCACCTCCACAGGTTTTCGATGGGGTTGGATATTGGATATTGGATACAACTTTATTGTCAAATGTGCATACAGCACAGATGAAATTTCTTCCCTCTCAGGACAACATAAAACAAGAAGTCTGGTTACTAAAATGACCACAGGAGGAGCTTGATACTGTGTCTGGTGAACCGTGTTTACAATGTTCAGTATGAGTGTATGCTTCTGCAATAAAAACAATTGCATTCATTTCAAGCTTTTGACATCTTGACCAGTGCTGCCAGTAATTAAGGATGGCACTGTATTTTATTCCATCTATCTATGCCAGCAAAGCATAATGACAGGTAAAATGAATCAATTATTTCCAGTAGAAAGGTACAATAATCGCGGGGGCAGTAGCTTGAGCAGACTGTCTTCTCCTCAGCCACTTCGTCCAGGGGCATCCCAAGCCGTTTCCAAGCCAGTCCGGGGACATAGGGCCTCTTCGAATACTCATTTTTGCCAAGGAAATTCCTTTTTCTCTTCAAGCAAGATGACCCAGAAGTAACTGGTGCATAGGAGCGTTCAAATACTACAAAAAATAGTTTGCTATATGTAAGCCCCTGAGCATAGGTTACTCTTGATCAAACTTTATGAGTGGGGTTTCTCCAGGTATACATTGTCCGGATTACTCATTGTGTCAATAAATGTCTCTCCATTTTTTTCTATTTGGGGAATTTCAGTAGACTTTGTGCGGTTTACACTCATCCAACGGCAATTTTTGTCCTCCAAATATTTGATAGTAAGAGACTTAATCTTCTTCACCAGTGGAAGTCTACTCTTCCACAACCTAGTTACCTTAGGACAGTGTTTCTCAAATAGTGCCCCCCCCCCCCCCCATATGACAAGGCGTATGGAGCGTTTGGCTTCGATGTGACTGTGGTGGAAGACGAGGAAAGATTGATGTGCTGACTGTGTCTAAAAATTTTGGTAGCGGACAGCATGAAGTAAAATATATTAAAGCGTCACTTAAAGACATTACACCCCGATCACGCTGATAAGCTGCTCCTCCTCTTTGTTTTCAAATCTCTGAATAATCTCGCGCCACCTTACCTGTCTGAGCTCATCCGCCCCTACACACCTGCCCGCCACCTCAGGTCTGTGGACCAGTCTTTGTTAGAAGTACCAAGAACTAAACTGAGGCTCAGAGGGGATCGAGCCTTTTCTGTTGCCGGTCCCTCTCTCTGGAATGACCTCCCACTGAACATTCGGCAAGCCTCCTCGCTGCCCATCTTTAAAGCCCTCCTCAAAACTCACTTGTATTCTTTGGCGTTCGACTCAGCATGACTTAGATTTGTTCTTGATTTTACTGCCTGGTGCTTTCTACCGCCTTTATTACCGATTCGTCTCACTGTTTATTGTGTATGTTAAATCGCTCCATGTACAGCACTTTGTATGCAGCGATGGCTGTTTGAAAGTGCTCTATAAATACTGTTGACTTGACTTGACTTGAGTTTTTTTTCACGTGCCGAATATTGCCAACAATCATGCCACTTTGTGACTGCTACTTCGGTAAACTAAAATACAGGTCCTGGCTACACATTGACCAGGAGCCGAGAGTTGCTGTGTCCTGCTTCAAACCTCGCTTCGAAAAGCTGTGCACTGCAAAATGTGCTCATTGTACCCATTAATCCAGACATCATCTTTGATTTTAAAAAAACACAAGTTATTTTATATAGTTTTGTTTTGCTGGTTAAAGTTTTTTTTTAAATATTGTGCTTGTCACGTTGTGCCCGAAGCGATGGAATAATTGCTTCGTGCACAACAAAATAACAGAAAGTGGATCCCCGAAATAGCAGATACAGAAAAAGGTTTTGTCAGAGAACAAAAGGAGTCTTTAATACGAACACAAAATTACCCGACAGGGAGAATAACAAAAAGCGCTGGTCAAAATAGGGACCAGGGATAAAATAAAGAGAACAACAGAAAACGCTTGCGGAAAAAATAGCAAGGAGGGTCTGATTAGACAATTATATAAATTTCATTCGCAAGAGGAACAACGACGCGCAATAACAGCCACAAGGCTAAGAGGCAATGAATAATACAAATAGGAATTGGGAGAGAGAATTTTGGCACGGCGTGGAATACTCCGGCAGTGAGTAGACTGCCAGAGCGTCCAAATAAAGGCAGAGTAATCACTCACAAATGGGTGACAGGTGTGCAAGCGGCGGGCAGAAAGCCCGCCCCCTGCTGGCAAACACGGGACGTGACAGTGCTCTGAGATAATGTTGGTGATTAGTTTGAATGCAGTATTAGATATTGATTTCATGTAATTTTGTTTTCAGTATCGTATGGTTTGACATGGTCAGTCAAAAAATATTTATTGTTAAATTAAGGATTTAATGTTATTTTTGAATTTCATATGCACTTTAAATCTTTTCTGTTCCATTTACTAAAGCTCTTTTTTGTTGTAAGTTGGTTCATAAAGTTGGCCCATATTTCTTTCTTTTTTTATTCTCTTATACGTTAATAAGGATACAGTGTTATGCAAAGGTGTACTTATAACAATTTTATAGATAAATGATACTATTTAGAGACTTGCGAGATGTTTTCCTCTTCCTTGGTGGGCATGACAGAAAATAACTGAGAACCACTGCCTTAGGATGAGGGATGTCATGTCTTTTCTAAAATTGGAGAAAATCAAATAGTCAAAAAGTGGTAACTTTATTAAATTCCAGAAGAAATGCCCCCACCTTAATTCCAGACTCCTTCGGATACCTATTCGCAGAATGATCGAGAGCCCCTGCCTCCTCTTTGTCTCATTTTCTTCATACACTCCTTCAACATCTGTTTTTTTTTTTTATTTTAGTACTTGTTTTTTTTTTGTTCATTTTATATGTTTTTTGTTTGTTTTTGTTTGTTTGCTTGTTTGTTTTGGAGACAGCGCTGAATGAAAATGAATCACTATTCTGTACAAAACATTAAAATGCAGCGTGAGAGATAGGCATATTTTCACTGCACCGCCATCTGGTGGACGTGTTACCGCCACGCAATCTATCCATTCATTGGTTGCCTGAGATGTCAGACTCGTGACTGGCTGCCCATCGTTTCACTCCATGTTTGCTCGCCTAAGTTTTATGTTGAAGGGCTAGGAAGGAAGTTCTCTAACATCCTTTGCCATCCTTTCAATTTACAGCAAAAGTAGTTTCCTATGAGGCGTGATTGAATGCCACGTCAAGTATTCTACTCATTTTCCACCGTGTTTTGAATTACCATGCCAATATGAATGCTGTTTAACAGACGTTTTGGTGACTGCAATAAACCAACAGAGACGCTGACAAAGGTATTTTTTTACGTGGAACTCCAACGCAGTCCGCACTTGGAAGGTAACTCCGTTCAACTAACATAACTCTTCGTAAGTAGTTTCCTGAAGTTTCCTGACAATACTATGGCAAGCATGTTATCAAGTTTATGTCTTTGTCTATCGCGTAGCGAAAGTAACACGCATTCTGACCAAGAGTGTTCGTTTTTTACTGAAACATTTTATTCTCCATACGCATCAAAATCATTATGTAGTGAGGGAACGTACGCAAAATTAAGCTTGCGAGTACACGAGGCTTCCCCTTATAGACTGCGAAGAATGGGTGGGATTTAATACATGAAATGATAATTTAGCATTACCATGATATAGCGAAATGATTTCATTTGTGTTTCATTCCCTGACATAATGTCTTAGTATTTTTTTCGAAACATAAAACCCACGGTTACTGTTGAACTGTTTTCTAATAAATACTTTGGTACTGAGCTGTTAATTAATACTTCACGACTATACACTCACTTTCTAAATGATGTTAACAATTAAATTAGGATGACTCCTGGATGCCTCCCTGGTGAGGTGTTCCGGGCATGTCCCAATGGCAGCAGACCTCGGGGACGACCCAGGACATGCTGGAGAGACTATGTCACCAAGCTGGCCTGGGGATCCACCAGGAAGAGCTCGAAGAAGTGGCTGGGGAGAGGGAACTCTGGGCTTCCCTCCTAAAGCTAATGCCCCCATGACCCGACGCCGGTTAAGCGGTGGAAAATGGATGGATGAATGAATATGCATTTTGACTAGAATTTGAAAGTGGTCGGAGAGTTGGGTTTGTTTTGAATGAGAAATTTCCTTGCATCGCAAAAACTCACATTGTTTGGAACTGCGCGTCCCGCGGGAAAATTATGCGTCTAGGACGCGGCACGCAGAGGTAACGAGATGGCTGCAGACCTCCAACCCCATTTTGCAAACTAAAAACCATATTGCAATGAATTTGCAACATTGTGTTAAACATAAATAAAATCAGAATACAGTTATTTATAAATCATGTTGAACCTACCTTTAATTGAATACATACAATATAAAGACAACATATAAAATGTATTATTATAAGATATCTAATGTTCAAAGTGATCAATTTTATTGTTTTTGAGCAAATAATCATAAACTTAAAATGTTATGGCTACAACATGTTCCAAAAAAGCTGGGACAGAGTCATTGCACCTATTATTTATTTATTTTCACCAACATTCAATAAACGTTTGGGAACTGAGGACACTAATTGTTGAAGCTTTGGAGGTGGAGTTTCCCCCCCCTAAAAATGTCTCATGGAAAAGCGACAACTCGGGGTCAAGCAAGGCTATCTCGTGTGGAACCAAGCTCGTGGAAAAGCGCCATTAGGTGGAAAGAGAGACATGCCATGGTGACTCCTGGTGGGAGAAGCCTATAAGAAATGAAAGACAACTCAATTTTGATACATGGCAACTACACGGCCTGTTGAGTGAGTCATGCAGCTGCAATCTGGCCGCTCCAGTTTGTTCAGAATCAGAATCAGAATCAGAATCATCTTTATTGGCCAAGTATGTAGAACACACAAGGAATTTGTCTCCGGTATAACACGCTGCACTAGTATCATCGTAAACAACAAAATCATTGAACCATTTTAGAGTATACCAGTAGTTTTGTAATACCATTTTGTGGTGCAAGAAGAGTGACTATGTCAGTGACTGTTTAAGGAGTTAATGGCTAGAGGGAAGAAGCTGTTTAAGTGTCTACTGGATTTGGTACGCATAGATCTGTAGCGTCTGCCTGAGGGGAGTGGCTGAAAAAGGTGGTGGGCAGGGTGCGGGGGATCCAGGAGGATTTTCCGTGCCCTTGTCTTGATTCTTGCAGTGTGCAAGTCCTCAAGAGTGGGTAGGGCGATGCCAACGATTTTTTCTGCCGTCCTAACTGTCCGTTGAAGTAGGATTTTGTCCTTTTTTGTGGCGGCCCCAAACCAAACCGTGATGGAAGAACACAGGATTGATTCGATGACTGCCGTGTAGAACTGTCGTAGCACCTCCTGTGGCAAGCCATGCTTCCTCAGCAGCCTCAGGAAGTACATTCGCTGCCGGGCCCTTTTCAGGATGGAGATGGTGTTGACTTCCCACTTCATGTCCTGGGAGACTGTGATTCCCAGGAACTTGAAGGTCTCGACGGTTGACACAGGGCAGTTGGATAGTGTGAGGGGCAACTGAGGAGAAGAATGTTTCCTGAAGTCCACGATCATCTCTACAGTCTTGAGCGTGTTCAGCCCGAGGTTGTGTCGGCCGCACCAGAGCTCCAGCTGCTCCACTTGTTGGCGGTACGCAGACTCGTCGCCGTCTTTGATGAGACCGATGACCGTGGTGTCGTCTGCGAACTTTATGAGTTTGACAGCTGGATCTGTTGAGGTGCAATCGTTTGTGTAGAGAGAGAAGAGCAGTGGCGAGAGGACACATCCTTGTGGGGCTCCAGTGCTGGTGGTGCGTATTGATGATGTTGTTGCTCCCAGTCTCACCTGTTGTGTCCGTCCCGTCAGGAAGCTGAGGATCCACTGGCAGATCGCAGGGGACACACCGAGGTGGAGTAGTTTGGGGGTGAGGAGTTCCGGGATGATGGTGTTGAACGCAGAGCTGAAATCCACAAACAGAATCCTTGCGTAGGTCCCTGTGCTGTCGAGGTGCTTGAGGATGTAGTGGAGACCTATGTTGACTGCGTCTTCCACAGACCTGTTTGCCCGGTAGGCAAACTGGAGAGGGTCCAGCAGGGGTCCAGTGACGTTCTTTAGGTGGTTCAGCACAAGGCGTTCAAAGGACTTCATGACCACAGACGTCAGGGCGACAGGCCTATAGTCGTTCAGTTCCGATGTTGCCGATTTCTTGGGAACTGGGATGATGGTAGACTGTTTGAAGCAGGATGGGACCTCACACAGCTCCAGGGATCTGTTGAAGATCTGTGTGAAGACCGGAGCCAGCTGGTCAGCGCAGACTTTCAGGCAGGAGGGGGACACTTTGTCGGGCCCCGGAGCTTTCTTGATCTTTTGCTGCTTGAAGAGCCGTCTCACGTCCTGTTCGTGGATCTGTAGTGGAGAAAAAGAGGGTGGGGGGGGGTAGGTAGAGTGGTTTCTGGTAGAGGTGGGTGTGTGTGGGAAGTGGGGGTGTCCTTTTCAAATCGGCAGAAAAACATGTTTAGTTCATCAGCAAGACCCTTATTGTTCACTGTTTGGGGGGATGGCATTCTATAGTTAGTGATTGCTTTCAGGCCATTCCATACAGATGCAGAGTCGTTAGCAGAGAACTGGTTTTTCAGCCTCTCTGCATAGCTTCTCTTTGCGATGTTAATTTCCTTCGTCAATTGGTTTCGGGCATGTTTGTACAGTGCCCGATCTCCACTTCTAAATGCGGCCACAATAGAATTGTGCTTTTGTAGTTTCTGGGTAATCCAACCTTATTAGTCATAACAAAACATCTATGAGGGTGGGTTTTCAAAAGGGACGGGCATTTGACAAAATGTTCTTGATGGCAATGTTTGTTTGTTTTTTCCCCAGGTGCTCTGGCCTTTCAGCAAAGCATGCTTTTTAATTCTTATTTTGAAGTAAATAATCTAAATTGCCCACAGGTGTGAGTGTGAATTCTTGTTTGTTGAGGTTAATTCAAAAATGTCTAAAATATCATAGCACTAAGCAGAGGTGGGCTTTCAGTCAGTACCGATAAAGGGTCTGTCAGTCTGTCCACTGAAGGACTGACGGAAAGTCCATCAGTGACGGACTCCCATTTCACAATTCTTCGCGGGGTGGCGCCTTGTCTTCAGATAAAAAAAAAAAAGGTTGCATGTCACTAGTTGTTAGAAGAATCTATGAGCAAAAATGTATCATGTTTAAAGTTTCATTTATTTGGGCACATCGAAGCGTTTGGGTGCATATCCAGCACCCCCAAATGCCTACACACAAAGGCGCCGGCCACCTGGATTTCAACGGAGGGCTGTTGAAGTCCACAATTAGCACGTCAATACAGGTGGGCGACCACAGGGGAGAAGGCGAAACAAAAGGGGAATGAATAATTCGGGAACAGCGGTTGAGCAACAAAAGACGAGTTGAGAACACTCGTCGCGCCCAGACGACATTGACCATCCGCAAAGTCTACAACATGCTAATTCGATGTAGACCAGCCAGAAAAGGCGCCAATGTACTGGTGGTTCGAGGTTGAAAAACAGGTAACCAATAACTACTGAGGGGCCCGACCGGGGGTGCGGCATGCAAATATCGGGGGCAGTGTTTTTCTTGTATTTTGCATATGTTACAATAAAACGTGGAACTCGCGGAGACGGGTCTTTGAGTGTGATCGCGGAGCAACAACCGTCGTTCGCTCTCAGAGGTCCGGTCCCGCCGATGTTGAAGACAATTTTCCTGTGTGCCGAGTCGTTTCTTTAACTTTGTCCGAGAAAATCTCTGACACTAGTCCATTTGGTGACCTGTGATTGTATTGGCTGCTGTATCGTTTCCCATTCTCTAAGCCTGTTCCTTTTTTCTTTTTTTTCTTTTTTAAAGGTCCCACAGACTGCAATGACATTGTCCCATATTGTTTTGATTTCACCAATCACGGCGTATGCGTGTGCGTGCGTGTGTTTGTGTGTGTGTTGGCTGTCGCTGCCGGCGCCAGAAGTTTTGCTTCACTGAAGAATGACAGACGAGCTGTCCAGAAATAAAAACAGACTGACAATGACGGACGGGTGGCTCGGCCACTGGCGAATAACCGGCAAAATTTACTGACACGCACACCTCTGACTATAAATGACAACACATGGTACAATCCGTATTGCACAAGCTTTCATAGGTCACAGTTTTAATTAAAATCAGTATGTCTTCACGTTTCAGGACATATAAAGCCATCTGATTAAAATTTGCTGTTGACCAGTGGAATCAACAATTACATTATGCTCATTCATATTGCAGTAATGAAGCAACGTGAACCCCAGTGACATTGTAGCAGAACAAACATCCTGTTAGCAAGAACACAAAAAATGTCAAAAGGCTCCTCACAGTCAAAAGGAGATGATCAGCTCTTTGGAAAATGAATTCACATGCAACTCATTTTGTTTCGTTCTCTGCCAGGGTCCTGTGAGCAAAGTGAAGACGACGAGCCGGTGGTCCCAACGGCATCATGAGGCAGTTGAAAGGCAAACCCAAAAAAGAAACATCCAAGGACAAGAAGGAGCGGAAGCAGGCCATGCAGGAAGCACGACAGCAGGTTGCTACAATTGTGCTGCCGACATTGGCTGTAGTTGTGCTACTCATCATCGTCTTTGTCTACGTGGCCACCAGACCTGATGACTAGACTTTTCTTGAAAGAAAGATTGGAACGTGGAAGTTTATTGTTTCCCTTTATGCAGCTGGAACAAGAAGAAACAATGGGAAGAATGAAACATGCTCTACTTAGGTTTCTGGTGGTAAAGGGCACATTTGATAAAAAAAAGTTTTCTTTTCTTGAAGCAGCTCATAGATGTGTTTCCTCTGTCTCGAAAATGATGCAGTATTCTGTGTTTTAAATGATTTGTGCACAGTTTAAAAACGTTTGACCAGAACTGTTGAATGAGAAGAGGTGAAATGTAGAAGATCTTTCGATCATGACTCGAATTCAACGCAATGGGAGCCTCGTCTCACACATTGCCACTGTTCGGATAACACTTAATGTATGGATGAAAAGCATTGCTGAGAGAAATAATTATTGTTGTTGACTTCTAACTATCAAGTATTTTATTGAATGTAAGGAAGAATGGGGGTGAATGTGTATTGCTGTGTCTGTCACCAAAGGACGCTAAAAAAAATTGTGGTTCTGGATTTGGAATTTATCTGACTTCTTCCAATTACATTATTGATACCTGACCTCTTCGTCACTTGTCTCTTGGGGAAATGGATTAAGGTGCCTTAATATGTATTATTTCTGTTTAATAAATTATGCATATCATTTCAGGTTTAATGTATAATTGTTTTGATGTTTTTATGTCATTGAGGTTTTTCACTTTACACAGTCATTAGTTGGATGAAAAGCTAATGATAGATTTCATATTAATTGCAGAAAGAAATGTGACATTTAAAATATTTGCTTTTTATTTTCTTTTTTTTAACTAAGTGAATCAAGATTATTGTCACATAGGAGTTGCATTGCGATGCCGATGACAGCGCGGATATACATAAATGCCACAGTCACTAACCTATGATAATGCAGACATGAACAATGATGTCAGTAATGCGTTACAAGTATGCAGTATTCCAATATGATGAGTTTTTTTTTTACCATTACCCTAACACGTTACTATTTCTAGACCACTCATCAAATTAAAGTTACTTATCTATCGCCCCCCGAAGTAAAACAATATACAGTGGACCCACAGTCTTCAGGGTGGCGAGGTAGAGACTGGATCTACCCGTGAATAGTTAAAATCTATCTACTGTATAAGTAACATAAATGCATAAATGTCTATTTTGTTCATCCAGCAAATTTGTGAAAAAGCTGATAAAGCACCAAAAAGGGTTTTCCACCAAAAACGGAGGTTGTTTCCCTTCACCCCCAAAAAACAAAGAAATAAAAATTATGCGGGGTATTGAAAACAAATCTGCGACTAGATGAATGACTGAGTGCATGAAATGCTGAGCTGCGAGTTGGCTGCGTTCTGTTGTATACATTTTATCGGGTGGGAATTGGAATGGTGTATCATAACCCTTTCAAAACGCGGCCTTGTGTTTTTGTGAAGTTTTAAAGATTATTCATTTGCTCTAAATGTGACAGTTTTTATGTAATAAATTACTACAGTTGAATTATCACACAATAAATGTATATGATACTACATAGACCAGGAGTGCCCTTTAAAACAGAGGTGAAGGGTTCGATTCCGGCTCTGGCCTCCCTGTGTGGAGTTTGCATGTTCTCCCCATGCCTGCGTGGGTTTTCTACGGGTACTCTGGTTTCCTCCCACATTCCCAAAACATGCAAAACACTCTACATTGTCCCTACGTGTGAGTGTGGATGGTTGTTCGTCTGTGTGCCCTGCGATTGGCTGGCAAACGGTTCAGGGTGTCTCCTGCCTACTACCCGAAGACAGCTGTGATAGGCTCCAGCAACCCATGTGAGGATAAAGCAGTTCGGAAAATGGATGGATAGATAGAAGACTTACCTTGACCTTTGTGGTGCACAAGGTTCCTTCTGCAATGAGGCAGTGATGACAGTCTAAAACGCTTAATTTGCGAATAAAAAAGCTTGATCTGGCCTACTGTGAGAAAACTATGACCGATCGCCACCTAAAGTCCCATGCACATCTCCACCTTTGCCCACTCCAACCTCTGAAAATATTTTTAAAATTGTCACAGTATTTGGGATTTCATGGACATTAGCCATTTCCTCCCCATAGACGGTTTATTTCTGACTATGACTGGTCAGCCACTGACTCTTCTGGAGTCGGATACAAAAATATGACCCCAAAATAGAAGGTTAGCCTATATTTAAATTTTGACCTTCAACGAAACATATGGTTCAAGTTAATATCACATTTCAATTCTTTAACATTTGTTTTCACAGGTTTTAGTTATGTTTCAGTCAATTCTACACTGGTCATAAATGTGAGAGCAAAAAATGAAAACAATATTTAATAAATTTAATTGTTTCTGGCTGTTGTATTACGTTGTCTTTCCATTATATTTAAAGGTTTTGAAAGCCCCGATTCGATACCTCTGTGTATGGTATCATATCTATCTGCATATTTGATGTTTCTAACTTCTAGCTTGTATTTTTTCCAGGTACTCTGGTTTGCTCCCACATTCCAAAAACATGCATGGCAGGCTGATTGGACACTCAAAATCAGGGGTCGGGAACTCCGGTTCCTCGAGAGCCATATCCTGCCTCTCTTCAATCCCTCCCTACTCCAACACACCTGATTCAATTGTTCATAATCATTTTAAGTCTCAACAGAACTTGTTAATGAGTTGATCATTCAAATCAGGTGTGTCGAAGTCGAGTGGGATCTAAAAGAGGCAGGCTATATGTCAGAGATTTTCTCGGACAAAGTTAAAGAAACGACTGGCACACAGGAAAATTGTCTTCAATATCGGCGGGAGCGGACCTCTGAGAGCGAACGACGGTTGTTGCTCCGCGATCACACTCAAAGTCCCGTCTCCGCGAGTTCCACATTTTATTGTAACATATGCAAAATACAAGAAAAACACTGCCCCCAATATTTGCATGCCGCACCCCCGGTCGGGCCCCTCAGTAGTGATTGGTTACCTGTTTTTCAACCTCGAACCACCAGTACATTGGCGCCATTTCTGGCTGGTCTACATCGAATTAGCATGCTGTAGACTTTGCGGATGGTCAATGTCGTCTGGGCGCGACGATTGTTCTCAACTCGTCTTTTGTTGCTCAACCGCTGTTCCCGAATTATTCATTCCCCTTTTGTGACCGAGTTTCGCCTTCTCCCCTGTGGTCGCCCACCTGTATTGACGTGCTAATTGTGGACTTCAACAGCCCTCCGGCCAGGTGGCCAGCGCCTTTGTGTGTAGGCATTTGGGGGTGCTGGATATGCACCCAAACGCTTCGATGTGCCCAAATAAATGAAACTTTAAACGTGATACATTTTTGCTCATAGATTCTTCTAACATTCCCACCTCTGTATCATAATTAAAGTTTCGTCAAACGCCCAGGTGACATTGATATGCAATTGCACGGGTGGGAGGAAAAACTGTCCTGAGGGGAAGGTGGTGTAACAAGAAGATCAGGACAGAAAACCCTTCCCGGGCAATGGCTACACATTAAATGAAGATCAAAATCTAATCTAACACACATTAAATGAAAATTAAAACCAACAAAACTAACTACTAACTAACTACTATATACAAAGTAAGCCAACCCAAGAACATCAAACACACATCTGTAATGCTTTTCTGTGAAGTCGTCATACGGGCTTACGTACGGTTCCAGTAAATCAATCACCAAAGTCAGTGTTAAAATAGTCTTCGTCAGACTCCGTGTGCACCTGTTGGTACTCCGACATGGCCACAGTCAGCTGAGCCGCCACTTCACTTTGATAGCATCCGTGAATTTGGCAGCACAACCTCTGACCAGCGGGATCGCACAAGCGACAGGAAAACAGGAAGAGAAAAATATACCAACAATTGTCTCCTGCCTCCCGACATCAAATCCCATGAGACAAGTCACTCCTTTCGTGGGCCTGTGTTACCCACCGTGACTTCTCTTAGGCCCATGAGGATGACGCCGGTGCTGATGATGCTGATGATGCATAGGCAACGCTTGACTGCCCTTTCTGTGCTCTTCCTTGAGAGGAGTGTGTTTACCACGGAAAACCCTCTCTCCCACTGTGGTCTTTCGGCGGCACGCAAGATCAGTGCACTTGGACTTAGGTGCTGATTCTCCTTCTTGGGACTGGCGTCGCTAGGCCCCTCAACCTCAAACCGAAGGAGCTTGCCCCGCGACTGGTGGATCCAGACGTGGCGTCCTTCGATCTTGACCGCAGTTTTTGTTGCTGCAATCACTTGAGAGGGGCCATTCCAGCGTTCACTGTCCCAGAGAAGTCTTTTCAGCACCTTGAGGAAGTTCTGATCACCACTCCGGACCTGGCGAGTCTGTGGAGCAGAACACCCTGGCAAGTCATTGTGCCTATGCATCTCTTTCTGATCAAATTGTGTTTTAGTCTCTCTCATTGTCTCAATGAGCCTGGCTTTGACAGTTCCGTTAGTGCACTCCACAAATCCAGTCGATTGCGGGCGGTACGCAGTGTTGCTTCAAATCAGTGTCCAACAATTCGCCCAATGCTTTCACGACGGTTCCTGAATCATCACGAGCGCTCGAAGACAGTTCAACCCATTTTGAAAACACATAAACAATGACAAGACAGTATCGTTTCCCTTATGTTTTGTTCAAGCAGATTACACAATGTCTACAAAAAAATTTTGGGTGAAAAATGCATAATCCTATGTGTATGATAATGTTGGTGCACCTGTGCTATCGTCGCTATCATCCCCCCTGTTGACACATATGACAAGCCATGTGTCAACCTCGCGGCACACTCGACGCTCCCTTATTTGTCCAATATTTTTGTTCTGTGTGAGGTGTTAAAATGTGTCTTAATTTCAAATCATCCTGTGTTGTGTTCTGTGCCTCTATTGTTAGTACGTCACGTGTCACTGCAATTTGTCAGCTGAAATGAACGGCCGGAGTAGTCATCACTTCCCAATTGATGTATTGACGCACCCAGCCATCCTGTGTTTCCTCGCACCCCGGATTGGCGGGCGAGGGGCTCCACAGGTGGTTTGGAATGGAACTCGCAAGGTTATTCATGTTTTTCCACTCACATTGCTCTGGTTTGCCGAGCGGTATGAAAATGTGTTGCCCTTGTGAGAGGAGGGGCTTGACTGCCCTTCCTACCCGCGCTGTGGCGAAACACCACTGATCTTTCCAATACACGTGCTCAACAACAATACCCTGGGGTTGCCGGCCCAGAAAAACTTTAGCGTAGTCAGGGTCTGGTCCTGGTGTCTGCGTACGTCTTATAGTCACGTGCAGGTTGTTCGCCGTTTGCACGTTACCTCCTGGCTTTAATTTGGTACCTGCCAATCGAACTAGACATTCGGAACTCCGAGTTACGTCATCGTTCGGTAAATCGAGTGTCCAAAAATAGCGAGCATCATCTTGACTATTCCCCATGCGGGCTTCAACCTGGCCCTTGTGATTTACGATGGTGTAAATCTCGAGTTGCGTTTGAGCATCCCGTCCTAATAAATTATGTGGACAGCGAGAATTTAGCGCAGCTTCGACGAGTGCCTTCCGATTTGGGTCTGTGGGGGAAGTAATGGGTACTGTTTGCGAAAACGTCAGGAGCTGCACGGAGCCATGTGCTCCTTTCATGTGAATTTTGCCATCGCTTGGCTTCACAGTATCGCGATCCCAACGACCGAGAACAGTGATATCGGCACCTGTCTCAACAAGGAAGACTGTCGGGATTCCTTCGACCAACAACGTCATTTCCGGTTTAGTTATTGACAAGGTTTGACATCTCAGCGGGTAGTTCTCTGTGTCGAAAACATGGTTCGATCCTGGGCAATCGGCCCCCGTCCCACACCCGGCACGAATCCCGTTGGTGTCTCGCAAGGTTCCCCGCCGACATTTCCTTCCCACACCTCCCGCAAGCTACCCTTCTCCCTCCGCGCCCCCCCTCCCTATTCGCCCTTCGCCCCTCCCCTGCTCTCCCTCGGCGCGCCACGCCCGCTCCCTCCCTTCTCCCTCCTTCCCTCTCCACCTCATACTCTCTGCAGACTCTTTCACACCCCCTCACGTGTCTGGCATAGTTTGCTTTCGTCACCCACCTTTCACACCCTCCACACTGTCTCCTTTCTCCCTTCTCCTCATACGCTCGTCCCGTGCAACTCCTTTGGTGACTCATTTTATTACCTTTCGACGCAAACCTCCTCCCACACTTCTCGCACTCAAACTCCACCTGTTCGTCGTTCCTGCGGTGTATGCGTTTCTCGTGCATGGTTAGACCAGCTCTACTCCTGCACACTTTTCCACACCCGTCATACCGACATACCAACCCATCATTCACCCTCCTCACATTCCTTTCCAGTCTTTCCTCGTTCCTTCCCGCCTCATATCTGTGACCTTTCTGATTTTCCCATTTATACAGGTGATCCATTCGCTCGCTCACTCTCCGCTTCCATCCTTCCCTGTCACTCGTCAATCTTTCCACCTCTGTCCAGTCCATCCCTGTATTCCTCATCACTCTCTTCCAGTACAACACCGTTTTCCTTTTGCACCCCATCCTCTTCCCTCTTCCTTCCAGTTCCTCCCACCATCCCAATACCATAGCTTTTGTTAGTCTTTCATTTCCCATACGCATCACATGTCCAATTCTCTGCAACACTCGCCTCTCGATTTTCCACTCGATGGATTTTACTCCCAACATTTTCCTTACATTATACATATTCACTCCTCTTTCTTGCATTTGCCTCAGTGGTTCTCCGTTCCTATCACTCCACACATACCTGTAGCACCTATCCATCCACTTCTGTAGTTTCCCCACATCCTTCTTCATCCATGTTCTTACCTGACAGTCATACAGCAAGCTGCTCTCCACACACACCTCTACTACTCTCCCTTGCCACCTCTTAGATAGTCGTGTCCCTTTCAACCACCCTTTCACACTCCCCCATAGCTTTCCTGCCCTCTTGATCCTGTTTCTCACATCTGCCTGAGTCCCAATCCAGCTTCCCAACACTCTAATCTCCTCCCCCTCTAGCGTTCCAAACTCCAGCACCTCCTCCTTCTCCTCATTGTTCCTTTCTTCCCACTGGGCCACTTTTCACTCCCCTTACACTCTCGTCTATCTCTCCTTTCGTCCCCACTATAGTAGTGTCGTCCGCAAACAAGGCGCTCGATACCCTCACTTCCTTTGTTTCCGAGCTCCCTCTCTCCCAGCCATGTTCACCTGCGAATGACCCTCCTGGTATCCACCTCCACACCACCATTTTTTCCTCCCTTATGTTGATTCCTAGCCGCTAGTGCCTGCCTCATCACCGCCTGATGGTAGATGTTAAAAAGGATCGGTGATGTAGAGCATCCTTCCCTCAGCCCTCTCGCTGGCATCCATCCTCTACTCACTCCCTCCCTTCCCCTCACCTTATACTCTGTCGTCTCATGCAGGTCCATAATGGTGTCCAGACATCTACCTTTCAACCCATACCTTTCAAGCAACATCCATAGCGCTGGTTTGCTCACTCTCGGATACGCCTTTTTCAAATCTAACAGTCTGGCACATGGCCAGTCGTTGTCCTTCATGTCCCTTACCCCTTCCTGGGTCACTCTCTTCTTACAATCTTCTACATCCTCCTGTATGCGTACCATCATTTGCGTTACATCTGCTGTGGACCTCCCTTTCCTAAAGCCCGCTTGGTTTTCGTCAAGGAGCCCCAGGTGTTCGGCCCACCAACTCAGTCGCTTCGCTAACATTCTCCCTAACACCCTGCTGCCCATACTCAGCAGGCACACTCCTCTGTAGTTGTTTCTGTCATTCCTGTCCCCCTTCTTATGTATCGGTACCATCAGTCCCACTTTTACACTTCCCTCCCATCGGTCCGCCCTCTGCTCAAACATCTGCCTCACTATCTTAATCACTCTTTCTCTCACTTCCTCACACGCGCTCCGTATAAATCCTATTCTCACCCCATCTTCTCCCGGTGCTGACTCCCGTATCTCCCCCATAGCCTCCATGATTTCTTCCCTCTCAGGCACCTCATTCATGATCTCGTTTGCTTCGCTCGCTCTGCTATCGTCTCTGAGATCTACTGCTCCTTGAACTGCCTCTTCTATCACTCTTGGTTCTTCCTCGTACCTCTCCCTCGACACGCTTTCAAAATGCTCCCTGAACTCCTCTGTCGTCACCGTCGTGCTCCGAGCGGCCGGTTTATCCCTTTTTCCCAACTTCCTCAAACAATTGTACATGTCACCAATCCTTCCTCTAGAACATGCTTCCTGACAGTCCTCAATCACTCCTTCCCACCAGTCTCTTTCCAGCCTCCTCAGCAGCTTCTTCAATTCCTTTCACGTTTCCTTCACTTCCGCTTTTAGTCTGGTGAGTTCTTCTTCCATCTCCCCCACTCCTCTCCCTCCTCCCCTCATTCTCAACCTTCTCCTCGCATTCAGTGTCTCCAATTTCTTATTCCTTCTGTCTACCCTCTCCCCTATCCTCTTCTTCATCTCTTCTATCTCCTCCTCTCTCCCTACCATTCAAGGATTGGATATTTCTCTTCTCTCCCTTCCACATACCTCCACAGCTGTTTCCACCATTATGTTCGCCAGCTCTGTCCACCCACTCTCCTTTCCCCGTCCTTCCTTGTTCAACTCCTCCAATTTCTCTCTTGTCCCCTCCTCATATTCTCTTTTCTTCTCCTCCACTTTCAACACCTCCCACTTCGCTTGCACCGTTCTCCTTTGGGTCCTCTCTTCTGTCCTCCATCTCTTCCACTCCCCATTCACCTTCATACACACCGGTCTATTGTCTGACAATTCATACTCACTCATAGTCCACATCCTTTTCACCATTCGATGTCTCTCATTCCCTTTCACCAGAAATCCATCCAACTCATACCATTTCCCGCTTGCCATGTGTCGCCACGTGCCCCTCCTTCTAAACCTCCTATAGCTGTTAACATATGCCAGATCGTGCTCCCGACACCATTCTATTAGATCCCTTCCGGCTTCATTCATCCTCCCCAACCCATGCCCCCCACACACTCCTCCTATCTTCACATTCATTCCCACACTCGCATTGAAGTCTCCTCCAATTATCAGTCTTTCCCTCCCTCCCATTCCCACCTGACTCCCCATATCTCGTCGGCATCTCTCCATCTCTTGTTCGTCCGTTCCCCAGCTCGGTTGGTAGACCGATACCAACCTGAGCCCTCCCAGCACCACCGCCACCACTCTCTCTCCCAGCCACTTCTGCTGTCCTTCCTCTATCCACGCCCTCAATGCCGTTCCCCTCAGCATCACTCCGGCTTTCCTCCCATGAACAAGCACTACCTGTTCATCCTCCTCACCCAACCACACCACCCCGGCTTCATCTGCCTTTAGTTCCGTCATCAGCACCACTTCCCAGTTTTCTTTGTTGACTCTTTCTGCTACTCTCCTCAACCGCTTTCTAAATGTTTCTCTCACACTCAATCTCCTCACATTCCATGTGACTATCACTCGTTCACCGTTCTTGTCCCGAGCCTCAGTTCTGTTTCCCCCTTCCCGTCCCGCTCTTCCTCTCCTCCTCTCTCTTCTTTTATTGTTTCTACTCCTTGCTCCCCTCTTGCTTTCAGGGCCTGGATGGGGGTGAATCCCCACCAGTCTGTCTTTCACCCACCCTCCCACATGTCTTTGGTCCATCCCGCCTTGCTTGCGCTTCCTTCTTACCATCCCCAACTCGCCCCCCGGGGAACCTTTTTCCCACCTCGTCGCGCCACGTGCGGGTCCTAAAAGGGCCGTCGCCTGACTTTTATTTAAGGAGGGTTGTGGGGCGGCTACTCCCACTTCCCTCCGTTCCGACGGGGCGAGCATCGGGTGTCTCTCTTTCCGGTGAGGTCCCTCCTCCTTCCCCGTCAGCTGGTAGGTATTCAGCCGCAGCAGGGGCTCGAGTCCCCCGGCGTTCCCCCTCGCGCCACGTGGAGGCATCCCCCCAAAACATGGTTGCTACCGGCTAAGATGTCACCCTCGTCCTCAGTTGAGGCGGGCGATTCAAACAAAGGCGCAGAGGTCTTTATCGCTGTCATAGCTACCCCCTCTTTTTTATTCCGTATTGTTTGTAAATCCTCCTCATCTGATGAGGAGGTCCGCGTGCTACTATCACGCTCCCGCATACGCCTGTCCTTCCGCTGTTGTCTACATCCTTTCACCATGTGACCCTTTTGCCCACAAAGAAAACATCTGCGTTCAACAAAACGTTTTTGGTCTCTAGGGGCTAATTTGAAGGGAGCAAACGACCGTATTTGTTTATTACCTTTATAATGAGGAACCAGGGTTTTCCTGTGTGCGTTTGGGTTTTTTGCGGCGTAATAAATATTGGTCACGTGACACTCATTCTCCCTTTTCTTGTTCTCGAGTCGTTCGTAATTCCGTGCGTAATTCAAAACCTCATCGATCGGACATGTTGGCCAATTCAGATTATGTCTTTTAACATATTGGGCAACATCAGGATGTGGTTGGTTTAGAAAATGCTGTTTTAAATGCGAATTGAACAAGTCTGACTGTGTCTCAGGGATAGCGCCGTGTATTTTGAACACTGTTCGCAGACGATGGAAAAAAATCGTCCGTAGTTTCGTCAGCCTTTTGAATGCATGTGGCAATTTCTTTTGGGTTTTGCGTCCGCTGGTATGCCTTGGCGCAACGTTCCATAATCATAGTCACCATAGACCATAGTCAAGGGGCCCCCCTACCTGTGTGAGTTCATCATAACACAGATAACCTCCCGCAGCTTTTTTACCATTAAAGTTGCCCACAACTGCGCCAAATTTAGAACTGGTAGTTAATGAGAGCAATTTCAAAAGTTCACTCGTGTTAAGCCTGTGGCTGTGGACTAAATCGGATAGTTCTCTTACGAACTCGTCCGGGTCGTCTTTTGGTTTTGGAAGGGACGCGGCGATGTCTCGAAATTCGGCCGGCGTCCATGGCCGGTAGAGGTGTATCGCCCCCCCCCCCCCCCCCCGGCCCATCTCAACCATGGGGTAAGCTTGTACAGGATTATCATTACTCCAATCATGTCTAGTAGTTTGATCGGGAGGTATTAAGAGAGTTTGGTTCGTTCCCCAGGACGGAGGGGGTACCGGATTATTTTCTCTCATAGTTTGCGGCTGCGGGGGGAGGGCCGGGTACAGCTCTCCCGAAACGGCGGACGCTGGAGCGGCTGAGGGTCGCGTGGCAGCAGCCGCTGCAATTAAATCCTCATCCAGCCTATCACGCCTGTCTTTCGCATTTTTCGCCCGTATTCGTCTGGCCCTTTCAATGAGTATTTTACACTTATACCATTGTTTTCCGTGTTCATTATTTTTCCGCTTTTCTTTGTCTTTCAGCGATAATTTGCCCAACACCGTTTCCAATTCATCGCAATCATTAACGTCTCCCGAGAATCTGTATTTCTTTTTCCACTTTTTCACGAATCGCGTTGACCCTCTGTAGTCAATTTCAGCTAATCGCGTGTTTTCAATGATCGCTTCTACATCGTGACGTGCTGTTGTCTGCTGTGTTCGGCTCAATCGCCAACAACCCGAGGACTTCCGTGTCGCCATGTTGCCTAGCAACAGCTGGAAGCGTTTACAGGTATTTTACAACCCGAAAAAATCGCGATCTCGATCTGGGTCGTTACCCGAAAACAAAAACGGCCCGCGCCGGAGTTTATATGGATTACGTTACCACAATAGCGTGATCACCAATCACACTCACGCACTAACACAAAACCGATACGCGCAATATACGCATACAACGTTAGATGCAAACACACGCCGAGGTGGTCAACCTCCGCAGGAAGACAAAGCTTCCTCACCGTTTACGCTTAGCGAGAAACGGTATCTAAATGAGCCAATGCTCTCACAGATGCGCTTGGGCACTGTGTCCCGGGAATCTAACTTCCCCCGTACCGCTAACCACGAAACGGTACTCGAGCTAGCCTACTCCTTTTCGGCATTAAATCGTCTAATTCCGTCATTCAGTGGAGATAACCGACTACGCAACGGCTTTTCCACCACGCCGACTGACCTTATTTTTCCAGACAATTGTCCCGATGCCGAGTTGAACCCAGGTTCGTTGGATGATGGCGCTTGCTCGCTCCTCGCGGTGTCCGGTGCGGGGCTGGCTCCTCCTGAAAAGTCTCCACGAAACGCGCGATCAGCCACGGATCGTCCACCGGAGGAAATCGGAGAGTCCAACAAAAAAGCTCAAATCCGTTCGAACAAGCACATCATCCTGCCGACAACGCCAAGTTTTTGTCAGAGATTTTCTCCGACAAAGTTAAAGAAACGACTCGGCACACAGGAAAATTGTCTTCAATATCGGCGGGAGCGGACCTCTGAGAGCGAACGGCGGTTGTTGCTCCGCGATCACACTCAAAGTCCCGTCTCCGCGAGTTCCACATTTTATTGTAACATATGCAAAATACAAGAAAAACACTGCCCCCAATATTTGCATGCCGCACCCCCGGTCGGGCCCCTCAGTAGTGATTGGTTACCTGTTTTTCAACCTCGAACCACCAGTACATTGGCGCCATTTCTGGCTGGTCTACATCGAATTAGCATGCTGTAGACTTTGCGGATGGTCAATGTCGTCTGGGCGCGACGAGTGTTCTCAACTCGTCTTTTGTTGCTCAACCGCTGTTCCCGAATTATTCATTCCCTTTTGTGACCGAGTTTCGCCTTCTCCCCTGTGGTCGCCCACCTGTATTGACGTGCTAATTGTGGACTTCAACAGCCCTCCGGCCAGTAGGGATGTGAATCTCAGCACTGAGGACGATTCGATACACATCACGATCCACTGCCAGCGATGCGATACTTAAACGATACATGGAATTTTCTGGCGATACGATGCGATACGTTTCACCGTCGTCACGATGCGATTGCGACGATTCGATACACATTAAGTTCAAATCAATGCGATCCGATACGATACAATGCAATTTGTTGCGATATTGTGCAATTAAACATGATGCTAATAAGCAAAGAAAAAAAGCTTTTAAAAAGATGGAATTCAGTATGGTATTACAAAAAGGATACCACTTTATTCCTTATAAAGAGTAGAACTTGTAAAACAACTTATTTAAGCCCTTTCACAATTGGGTTTTGTGCAAAGAAAATTAAACAATTTGGCACCTGAGACTCACAGCTGTTGCTATAGTGTAAACACAGACTATTCTCACTGAGTGTCTTATATGAAATATAATTTATATATATATATATATATATATATATATATATATATATATATATATATATATATATATGTCAGGCATCATTGCGGCTAAGATAAGTGGACACATGGATCAATACATGAGCGAAGCACAGAAGGGCATTGGTAGAGATACTAGAGGAGCCAAACATCAACTCCTGGTTGACAGAACAGTCGCACACGACTGCAGGTCCCGACGTACCAACCTGTGCACAGCTTGGATTGATTACAAGAAAGCCTATGACTCGATGCCACATACATGGATCACTGAATGCTTGGAGTTGTATAAGGTGAACAGGACCCTAAGAGCCTTCGTTGCGAACTCGATGAGGATGTGGAAAACCACACTTGAAGCCAATGGCAAGCCACTTACCCAAGTGTCCATCAAATGTGGCATATACCAAGGTGATGCACTCTCCCCACTGCTGTTCTGCATAGGACTGAACCCCCTAAGCCAAGTAATCACCAAGACAGGCTATGGATACCGCCTCAGAAATGGAGCTACAATCAGTCACCTCCTCTACATGGATGACATAAAGCTGTATGCTAAGAGCGAAAGGGATATAGATTCCCTGATCCACACAACCAGGATCTACAGCAGCGACATCGGGATGTCATTCGGGCTTGAGAAATGTAGTCGGATGGTGACTCAGGGAGGAAAGGTAGTCCGCACTGAAGGGGTCTCACTCCCAGAAGGAACAATAGCAGACATTGAGGACAGCTACAAGTACCTTGGTATACCACAAGCCAATGGCAACCTCGAACTGGCAACAAGGAAAGCGGCTACGGCCAAATACCTCCAGCGAGTGAGGCAAGTCCTAAGAAGCCAGCTCAATGGCAAGAATAAGACCCGGGCAATAAACAGCTATGCCCTGCCAGTGATCAGATACCCTGCAGGAATAATAAGGTGGCCAAAGGAAGAGATTCAGACCACGGACGTTAAGACCCGAAAGCTCCTAACCATGCATGGAGGGTTCCATCCCAAATCCAGCACCCTGAGACTGTACGCAAGCCGAAAGGAAGGAGGCCGGGGACTAGTGAGTGTGAGAGCCACTGTCCAGGATGAAACATCCAAGCTCCATGAATACATCAAGGAGAAGGCTCCAACGGATGACGTACTCAGAGAATGTCTCAGACAATGGGGAACAGAAGATGAGGCGCTGGAAGAGGGACCATCATGGGAGGACAAGCCCCTACACGGGATGTACCACCGGACCATAACTGAAGTGGCTGATCTCAAGAAGTCCTATCAGTGGCGAGAGAGGGCTGGCCTGAAGGACAGCACAGAGGCACTCATCCTGGCTGCTCAGGAACAGGCATTGAACACCAGAGCCATCGAGGCCCAGATATACCACACCAGACAAGACCCAAGGTGTAGGTTGTGCAAAGAGGCACCTGAGACGATCCAACACATAACTGCAGGGTGTAAGATGCTGGCAGGGAAAGCCTACATGGAACGCCATAACCAGGTTGCTGGCATAGTCTACCGAAACATCTGTGCGGAGTATGGACTGGAAACCCCAAGGTCAAAATGGGAAACACCTCCGAAGGTGGTGGAGAATGACAGAGCGAAGATCCTGTGGGACTTCCAGATCCAGACTGACAAGATGGTAATGGCGAACCAACCAGATATCGTGATCATAGATAAAGGGCAGAGGAAAGCCGTTGTGGTGGATGTAGCGGTCCCAAGTGATGGAAACATCAGGAAGAAGGAACATGAGAAACTCGAGAAATACCAAGGGCTCAGAGAGGAGCTGGAGAGAGCCTGGAAGGTAAAGGTGACAGTCGTGCCTGTGGTGGTCGGAGCACTCGGGGCAGTGACCCCCAAACTAGATGAGTGGTTGCAACAGATCCCTGGAACAACATCGGACATCTCAGTCCAGAAATGTGCAGTGCTGGGAACAGCAAGGATACTGCGCAGAACCCTCAAGCTTCCTGGCCTCTGGTAGAGGACCCGAGCTGAATGAGGGACGGAAACCACCCGAGGGGTGAGATGAGGATATATATACTGTATATATGAATCAATAGCGCAAGATGTCCACCCATCCACTGTAAGTGCAACTCTTTGCGCACTGTTCAGCGACACAGTAATCTCACTTCTCACTTTGTTGTACACATCGGGAATATGTTTGTAAGTGAACACAGACCTATCTGGTATTCTATACCTGGGTTCCAAAACGTGCACGAGCTGTCTGAAACCCTCGTTGTCCACCACGCTAAGGCTGGAGGTCTTTGCATATGAAATAAGCAGTGGCCTTAGTTATAGCCATTGCGCGGTCACTGTGAGTTGCAAGGGGACTCCCAAAATAAGAGGCAATTTTTTTCTGATCCTGGCCTGGTTTCTCCGGTGTCCGACGAGGAACTGGGCGTGGAAGCGGGGGAGCGGGAGGGAAACTTGTCGGTGATCTGGTGATCTGGTGCCATCGTTTTAAGTGGGTCTGCATATTTGTGGTTCTGCCGTTGTATGGCTTCTTAGTGCGACATTCCTTGCAAATTACGGAGGTTTTATCAAGCTTTCCGTCTTTCTTTTCGAAGCCGTAATATTTCCAAACATAAGATTTGAATGTTGCGGCTGCATTAAATATAGTAGTTTCCTCGCCTCCCATTGCGCTAACTTCCATAATGTTTCGCTAGTTGTGTACTGGACTGTATGTGACGCACGGCTACCGTCCGTATTCAACACAAAACGCAAAGCAATGATGGTGCATTCATTGCGCCCAGGAAAGGGCAGATATGTGACGTTTAACATGAATAAAACAGCGCTTGAATCGGATTTTACCGATACCCATCAATGCATCGTGATGAATCGCGATTTCACCCGTCAATCGCGTCGTACCCAGTGAATGAGCCGATGCACTCGGATCGCGCACGTGCGCATCGATGTATCGATTAATATCGATTATTTTCCACACCCTTACCGGCCAGGTGGCCGGCGCCTTTGTGTGTAGGCATTTGGGGGTGCTGGATATGCACCCAAACGCTTCGATGTGCCCAAATAAATGAAACTTTAAACATGATACATTTTTGCTCATAGATTCTTCTAACACTATATCTCTCGAGGAACTGGAGTTCCCTACACCTGCCCTAAATTGTCCCAAGGTGTGAGCGTGGATGGTTGTTTGTCTCTGTGTGCCATGGGATTGGCTGGCAACCCATCCAGAGTGTCTTCCGCCTTCTACCCGAAGACAACACCCCCGTGACTGTTGTGAGGATAAAGCAAATTGGAAAATGGATGGATGGGTGGCAGGCTGATTGAACACTCAAAATTGTCCCTGGGTGTGAGTGTGAGTGCGGATTGTTGTTCGTCTCTTTGTGCTCTGAGATGGACTGGCAACGGTTCAGGGTGTCCCCTGCCTGCCCGAAGCTGCAATAGGCTCCAGCACCCCCACACGACCCCTGAGAGGATAAAGCGGATTGGAAAATGGATGGAAGAGATTGTCGATGGGTCCGCACGTCTTTTACAAACTATTGTTTGCTCAAGTTATGTATTTTTGTGGGCTTTTTCTCCGCATTGCGCCAATGGAGGGCAACACTGCTACATCGTGGCAGCGCCACAGTGCACTTAGTCGGCCTTCGAGCTGATCAGAAAAAGGCCATTTTTCACACACATTCTTGTAATGTAGACAGACGGTTGAGTGTCAGCATGTGCAGTACACCACGACACGTTTATTGGTGATAGAAATACAAAGTCGCAATTCTTCTGTGCGTGTTCACTGGAGGCACGGAATATTCAATATCTCTCTCCACTACTTCAACAGGAAATACAAATTCTGCCATTTTAATGATGAAATCATTTTAAATTCGTGTTTTGAAAACAAAATCCATGTAAAGCACGAATCATAGAACTACAATGGAAAATATTTTGATGTCATCATTGTTGTTTTTTTTTTATTCTTCACATGCAGAGAACTGCCAGCAGAGGACAGCACTGTCTCACTTGCCTACCTTTCCGCACGTTCCTTATTATTACAGCGATCGATTATAATAAAACAAGAAAATTGAAATGTATCTCAACATTCATGTGTTAAATACAGGTGCCAATTACGGCACACAGATTCAGCAGAACTAGGAAAGCCTTTTTGCAGCATTTCTTCAACATAAATTGCCTTCAATATTCCAAATCACTTGATCGGAAATCAGGCCAAATCCCATAATTTTCAGATTATCGGAATCGTGGGAAAAGATCGGAGTTTCAATTTTTATTTGTTTATTTTTATGTATTTATCTCAGGACTGTAAAGGAAAGCAATAAACCATAGATACATAGATGTTGCCAAAAGAAATATAAAGTCAACAAAAAAGTAATTGAACACCTGGTTATTCAGTTACAAATAATATATTTATTTGACAAATGGTAACATGACATACAGTATATCAAATTTAAGATTGGACGTTTGCCGAGCCACGGGTCGAAGTAAAGACGTATTTGCCTTACATTTTTGGATTTGTAGGCAAAAAAAAAAAAAAACAAGGTTGGGGTCAACATCAAGAATCGCAACATTTCATTGTGACACGGTCAACAATAAAAAGGCTAACATAATAATAACATAATAAAACCATGAATGATAAGAGTAATGTCAGCCGAACAAGACTCAATATGTGTGAGCAGAGTGGACTCAGTATTTGGTTGGGCCACTTCAAATTTGAACCAGGGCTTCCATCAACAACACAAACGCGAGATGAGTCACTGAATTCTGATTTGAGAGATTCTGTCATTCTTGCTCTCGGTCAGTGGTTCTTAACCTGGGTTCAATTGAACCTAAGGGGTTCGGTGAACTGGAGGTGGGGCTCGTTGGCAAGCGCCTGGTGGCCGGGCCTACACCCATGGGGCCCGGTCGGGCACAGCCCAAAGAGGCAACGTGGGTCCCCCTTCCCAAGGGCTCACCACCCATGAGAGGGGCCAAAGGGGTCGGGTGTTATGTGAGCTGGGCGGCAGCCAAAGGCGGGGACCCTGGCGGTCCGATCCTCGGCTGCAGAAGCTAGCTCTTGGGACATCGAATGTCACCTCTCTGGCAGGGAAGGAGCCCGAGCTGGTGTGTGAGGCAGAGAATTTCCGACTGGATATAGTCGGACTTGCCTCCACACACAGCCTGGGTTCTGGTACCAGTTCTCTCGAGAGGGGTTGGACTCTCTTCCACTCTGGAGTTGCTCACGGTGAGAGGCGCAGAGCAGGTGTGGGCATACTCATTGCCCCCCGGCTCAGTGCCTGTACATTGGGGTTCACACCGGTAGACGAGAGGGTTGCCTCCCTCCGCCTTCGGGTGGGTGGACGGGTCCTGACTGTTGTTTGTGCATATGCGCCAAACAGCAGCTCAGCATACCCACCCTTTTTGGAGTCCTTGGAGGGTGTGCTGGAGAGTACTCCTGCTTGGGACTCCCTTGTTCTGCTGGGGGACTTCAATGCTCACGTGGGCAATGACAGTGAGACCTGGAGGGGCGTGATTGGGAGGAACGGCCCCCCGATCTGAACCCGAGTGGTGTTTTGTTATTGGACTTCTGTGCTCGTCACGGATTGTCCACAACGAACACCTTGTTCAAACATAAGGGTGTCCATATGTGCACTTGGCACCAGGACACCCTAGGTCGCAGTTCGATGATCGACTTTGTTGTTGTATCATCGGATTTGCGGCCGCATGTTCTGGACACTCGGGTGAAGAGAGGGGCGGAGCTGTCAACTGATCACCACCTGGTGGTGAGTAGGCTCCGATGGTGGGGGAAGATGCCGGTCCGTCCTGGCAGACCCAAACGTATAGTGAGGGTTTGTTGGGAGCGTCTGGCGGAATCTCCTGTCAGAAGGAGTTTCAACTCCCACCTCCGAAAGAGTTTTTCCCATGTTCCGGGGGAGGCGGGGGACATTGAACCCGAGTGGACCGTGTTCCGTGCCTCGATTGTTGAGGCGGCCAATCTGAGTTGTGGCCGTAAGGTGGTTGGTGCCTGTCGTGGCGGCAACCCCCGTACTCGCTGGTGGACACCAGCAGTAAGGGATGCCGTCAAGCTGAAGAAGGAGTCCTGTCGAGCCTTTATGGCCTGTGGGACCCCAGAGGCAGCTGACGGGTATCGACTGGCCAAGTGGACCGCGGCTTCGGTGGTCGCCGAGGCAAAAACCCGAGCCTGGGAAGAGTTCGGTGAGGCCATGGAAGCCGACTTCCGGACGGCTTCGAGGAAATTCTGGTCCACCATCCGACGTCTCAGGAGGGGGAAGCAGTGCACCACTAACACTGTGTACAGTGGGGATGGGGCGCTGCTGACTTCGACTCGGGACGTTGTGAACCGGTGGGCAGAGTACTTCGAAGACCTCCTCAACTCCACCAACACGCCTTCCTTGGAGGAAGCAGAGCCTGGGGACTCTGAGGTGGGCTCTCGTATCTCTGTGGTTGAAGTCACCGATGTGGTTAAAAAGCTCCTCGGTGGCAGTTCCTCAAGGCTCTGGATGTTGTGGGGCTGTCTTGGTTGACACGCCTCTGCAACATCGCGTGGTCAACAGGGAGAGTGCCTCTGGATTGGCAGACCGGGGTGGTAGTCCCTCTTTTTAAAAAGGGGGACCGGAGGGTGTGTTCCAACTACAGAGGGATCACACTCCTCAGCCTCCCTGGTAAGGTCTATTCAGGGGTGCTGGAGAGGAGGGTCCATCGGGAAGTCGAGCCTCAGATTGAGGAGGAGCAGTGTGGTTTTCGTCCCGGCCGTGGAACAGTGGACCAGCTCTACACCCTTGACAGGGTCCTTGAGGGTATGTGGGAATTCGCCCAACCAGTCTACATGTGTTTTGTGGACTTGGAGAAGCCGTTTGACCGTGTCCCTCGGGGAGTTCTGTGGGGGGTGCTTCGTGGGTATGGGGTACCGAACCCCCTGATACGGGCTGTTCGGTCACTGTACCACCGATGTCAGAGTTTGGTTTGCATTGCCGGCAGTAAGTCGGAATCGTTTCCAGTGAGGGTAGGACTCCGCCAAGGCTGCCCTTTGTCGCCGATTCTGTTCATAACCTTTATGGACAGAATTTCTAGGCGCAGCCGAAGCGTTGATGGGGTCCGTTTTGGGGGCCTCAGTATTGCATCCCTGCTTTTTGCAGATGATGTGGTGCTGTTGGCTCCTTCAAACGGGGCTCTCCAACTCTCACTGGAGCGTTTCACAGCCGAATGTGAAGCGGTTGGGATGAAAATCAGCACCTCCAAATCTGAAACCATGGTCCTCAGTCGGAAAAGGGTGGAGTGCCCCCTCCGGGTCGGGGAGGAGATCTTGCCCCAAGTGGAGGAGTTCAAGTATCTTGGGGTCTTGTTCACGAGTGGGGGTAGGAGGGAGCGGGAGATCGACAGGCGGATCGGTGCAGCGTCTGCTGTGACGCGGACGTTGTATCGGTCTGTCGTGGTGAAGAAGGAGCTGAGCCAAAGGGCGAAGCTCTCAATTTACCGGTCGATCTACGTCCCAACCCTCATCTATGGTCACGAGCTATGGGTCGTGACCGAAAGAACGAGATCCCGGATACAAGCGGCCGAAATGAGTTTTCTCCGCAGGGTGTCCGGGCTCTCCCTTAGAGATAAGGTGAGAAGCTCAGTCATCCGGGAGGGGCTCAGAGTCGAGCCGCTTCTCCTCCACATCGAGAGGAGCCAGATGAGGTGGCTTGGGCATCTGATTCAGATGCCTCCTGAGCGCCTCCCTGGTGAGGTGTTCCGGTCATGTCCCACCGGGAGGAGACCCCGAGGAAGACCCAGGACACGCTGGAGAGACTATGTCACCCAGCTTGCCTGGGAACGACTCGGGATCCCCCGGGGAGAGCTGGAAGAAGTAGCTAGGGAGAGGGAAGTCTGGGCTTCCCTGCTAAAGCTGTTGCCCCCGCGACCCGGCCCCGGATAAGCGGTAGATGATGGACGGCCCCGTAGTCCAGTGGTTAGCACGTCGCCTTCACAGTGCAGAGGTACCGGGTTCGATTCCAGCTCCGGCCTCCCTGTGTGGAGTTTGCATGTTCTCTCCGGGCCTGCGTGGGTTTTCTCCGGATGCTCCGGTTTCCTCCCACATTCCAAAAACATGCGTGACAGGCTGGTTGAACACTCTAAATTGTCCCTAGGTGTGAGTGTGAGTGTGAAAGGTTGTTCGTTTCTGTGTGCCCTGCGATAGGCTGGCAACCGATTCAGGGTGTCCCCTGCCTACTGCCCGAAGACAGCTGCGATAGGCTCCAGCACCCCCCGCGACCCTAATCAGGATCAAGCGGCTCAGAAGATGATGATGACTAACATTCTCCTTGTCCGAAATTCAACGAACACGCGGGGGAAAGAAGGCCACTTTCACCCCTAACAATTGCTTGTTCAATCAGTACTGCAGGAAATTTTGTCTGCTCAGTAGTCACAGTGTGACTGTCCTGATCATACATCATACAATTTTCAAAACTATACGAATGCCATGTAATTTTATTTACTTTTTTCTGTTTTTATGAAATGTAATTTTTTAATGAATTTGTTAAAAACATATTTTTATTTTTCACTAATGAAGAGTTCAGTGAAATTGCATATAAACTGGTTGGGTTCGGTACCTCAAGCAAGGTTAAGAACCACTGCTCTGGGTAATTTGCAATATCAGCCACAGCATCTGGGCTGGACAGTGCTTGATGGGTTTCCGATTAGTGCCCCTTTCGCCCACGCTGGATGTGATTTCATCTTGATAGATGATTATGCGCACCCTCAATGAGCATATATTTTGACCACAAATTCCTGGTGAATGGTCTGCATGTTCTCCTGAAGCGTGTGTGTGTGTGTGTGTGTGTGTGTGTGTGTGTGTGTGTGTATATATATATATATATATATATATATATATATATATATATATATATATATATAGCAGGATATATATATATATATATATATATATATATATATAGAGAGAGAGAGAGAGAGAGAGAGAGAGAGAGAGAGAGAGAGAGAGAGAGAGAGAGAGAGAGAGAGAGAGAGAGAGAGAGAGAGAGAGAGATTATAAAAGCAGTTTTGTGCTTGCCCCCCCGGTCCCGTTCCTCCCATCTCGTACTTGCGTCCATACATTTTCACAGCTGGTACAGAACCACGGATGAAGACAGATTAGCAAGTCTATTATTTTGAAGACTCAGCATGGATGTAGTATTTTATTATTCAAGTCAGCTCGATCCTGTTCTCCAACGCCTCCTATCAATTCCTCTGAAGAAGACTTCCGGTGGTGTTTTAATGGCGGTGGCATGGTGAATTGTACAGAAATAGACAAATACTCGCCCCTTTGGTCCGCTCCCATCGATTCAGGACAGATTTCCATGCATTTTTTAGCTTGACTGACCCATCCCCATACGTGGACTTAGCAACACAAACGCTGCGGTGTCTTTCCGCCCGGCCATGGCGGCTCACAAACCAGTGGAATGGGTCCAGGCCGTGATTACTAGATTTGATGAGCAGGTAAGATGGATTTCTATGATGGAATAAGCCAGGGTGCATCATTAGGCTTGTCAATTGCGCAATCGTACTAACGTTGAGGAAATGAGTCCCCGGTTTAGCGTAAAGAAGTGTCTGACGGGAGGAATGCGTACTGTATTGCTTGTCCCGACTGCAAAACAGTGAGGCATTTGTAGCTAGCGTCATTCTCACCATCTATCGTCACGTTTGTCAGTTCTTCTCGTTTCTCCACAGACTTCGTCAGTCATCGGCAACAAACAAACTAAACTCCACGCGCTAGGTTTACACGGTAGCGATCTACATTAATCTAAAGACAAGTAACCCATGTTTCACGTAGCTTGGTCAGCAAATGTTAGCAGGCCTACCTCTATGTTGTAAACAAATAAGATGTGACAGGACTGGCACTGACACCTATTTCACACGAGCAGAAGACTGCCGAAGATTAAATGGAGCAATCTTAAATTTGCTGACCCCACACTTAAATGTTTGTCGTTCCTTATTAAATGCCGACGTTTTCCAGTTTGTGTACAGTGTAAAGATGTATCATTTGACTTGAAACTTGTGGGACGATAACAGGATATTTTTCTCAGCAAAGTATAAATGCACCTTGCAAAGTAACTCATTGAATAGGAAGTAGTTGGCTGTGTGGGTGGAAGATACTAGTTTGAATTACCCATGAAGAGATAATATAAATGGATATCTGACGAGTAGTTTGTGTGATTGCCTGCCATTAAAACTTAAATCAACTGTGTCTAGATTTAAGGGGTCTTGGCGCCACACTTTAGCTGCCAATGATTACGGATTGTAGTTGGGTTTAGACTGGATTACTGCTTTTAGGATAATATGGCTTTGGAGTTACTTCAATTTCTTGGTCATTGCTACCATAATTATTCAGCAAATCCCTTCGTGCAGTTTTCTTGTGTTTTTGGAATCATTCCGTCCCCATGCTTTGCCAGGATATTTGTTTCATTAAGCCTCGTATCAAGTGAAATGGTATCGCACTGTTTTGGTCGGGGAAGTTGGATCCATAATTTCCCGTCTGACTCGGCTTGCAAAGTGCAAGATGCAGCTTATCCTTGTGTGAATAACTGAGACCTGAAAGTTGAATACAATTGGTTACAGGTACCGGGCAGCTCAAGTAAATGAAAGGTTTGTGTTATTTTTTTGAATGAATGAAAAAATAAAAGTCCAGTTCCGGCACACGTTTGCTTTGTCCAAAATCAGATGGGATATGCTCCAAGCAATGAGGATGAGCAGGATAGAAAATGATGGATGTTCCTCGGTCAAACTGTAGTTTGACAACAATTACTACGGTGATGACTTTCCATTTGACGATGTGTAGTGGAGATTTAGGGTTTTATTGAAGCAAAAAGGGAAATTTGCTGCTGGCGGGTTGACTTGGATCACAGTTCTTAATTCATTCAATCCTAGTCATTTTTTCAAAAGAAATACCCCTTCAGTGCCAGCCATTTCACATGATTTTGACCGATCCATCAAGGCCCACATTATAGTGGGTGCTATTGCAAGACAAACGTGCGTCTTACCAAAAGAAAGATTAGACTCCAGATCGAAAGTAAATGTAAAATATTTTTCAGTTTTTGGATTGAAGTCAGAATTATGTGCCAGCCAGTCAGGTTCATCTACACCACACTCATCGAGGGCCCAAAAAAAATTATCTCATTATTTATTTTGCATTTATGTTGTGGTTGTATAAGTTAGCCTGATGTTAAAATGAGAGGCGGGTGGATCTTAACAACGTCCTCACATCAAGCTTTTTGACTACATAGGTTAGATGTGTACTGTTGAGCAATCATACAACATAAATATCTAATTTATAAACGCATTCAAAGGAGGACAATGTGTGGCATTAAAGAAGTGGATTTCACATATACTGCTAAACCTGGCATCCAGTTTTAAAAGTGTGCCTTGAAAGTGACTTTTTAATCCTGGTCTGACATCGTCCTCAATAGTAAATCAAGCAGAGCTTAACCAATCAGAAGTTACACGTAACTAAACCAAAGAGAGGACAAAGAAACTCACTTACCACCCGCAGCAGAGATGGCGTTCCAGAGGTGAATCTACAATCTGATTGGTTAAAAGAAGTACCAGCGATTTCAAGTGTGTTTGTGTGTCAGTTTGTGTTTCTGTGTGTTTCTGTGTGGTGTGTGCGTGTCAAGTTAACTTTGTCAAATGTGCTACATGTGCAACATACAGCACCAATGAAATGACATTCCTGAGGAGAGAGAGGAGGACACTGAATCTCCACGGATGAAATGAGGGCACTTGTATCGCAGGGAGGGACAACACGTGCTGATCTGTATTTGCATCGGCTCATCGCCATTTAGCCCCGTGCCCCCAAAAATCCTGACCACTGAGAGGGTCGACAAGAGGCTGTTCAGGATTGTTTTTTAAAAACATTTATTGGTGTATGATTTTCATAAAATATTTTCAGTACATTTAACTGATCATTACTTTAGTACCGTATTTTCACGACTATTCGACGCATCGTACTAATGGCCGCAGTCTCATTAATGGGTGACATTTCTGTATTTTACACATACACAGGACGCATCGTACTAATGGCCGCAGTTTTACAGTGGTAAAACATACGCCAGCTTAAACATACGGCATGCACGAGCGCACTCTAACACGTTAGCTTGAAGCATACGGTAGCATGCCAAGACATACAGATAAGATAAAAACACGTTTTTAAAAAGGCAACAAAAGCAGAACTGAGTTCGGGTGTATTTTATTTAGCCATCGTACAATGTTCTCACGTTTATCGATCAATCATCACCCAGAAATCCATCAAAGTCCTCATCCTCTGTATCAGAAGCAGAGGACTGCACATCTCAGTTGTCATTGAATGCATCACATGCTAGTGTGAGTTGCTACGCATTGCCGAGCGGAAAGAAGGAGTAGCAACAGCAAAGTCAACATTTCTCTCGTGTGAAGCTTTCCCACATTTGAAAGTAAAGAACAGAGCGAAACATGGTGGCAGCGCGTGTGTGTGTAGAAGGAATTGAACAATTGTGCAAGTACCGTAATCCATCAAAAACGCCGCGTTCCCTCTCGTTGTTGCGTATTGTGGCGTAACTCGCCAAGTGCTGCCTCTCACTCTTTGTGAAGTTGTGTTTGCCACCGATCATCCATTGTTCCCATGCCGTTTGCAACTTTACTTTGAACGCCCGGTTGATGCCAATGTCCAGCGGTTGGAGTTCTTTAGTCAACCCTCCGGGAATAACGGCAAGCTCAGAGTCCATTTGCTTGACTTGTTTTTTTCACCGCTGCTGTGAGATGGGCACGCATGCCAAAAGCATAACCGGTGGCTTTAAGTTTGAACTGAGCTTCGTAGGCGTGTCTTTTTGTCGAATTTATTTTCAGGGGTTCTTAGAAACCAAAACCGGAGTTGTTTTGCAACAATGCACATTGCCACACTCTATACAAGTGTTGGTACTGGCTTGAGGCGTCCACTTACACGCCCACCCTTCACCATTGGCGGACTAGCTTGCCTGTCCTCTCTCTCCCTCTCTCTCCCTCTCCATATATGTATATATACACGCCCACCCTTCCCTGATTGGCCGACTTCCCGCCTTTTCTCTATATAAACAGCGTGTCGGCTGTCAGTCAGATTTTGGAACTCAGCGCATATAAAGGACGCTCCGCACCATAAGGCGTCCTGTCCATTTTGGAGAAAATTTAAGACTTTTAATGGCGCCTTATAGTCGTGAAAATACGGTACATTTTTTCTACATTCAAGCACAGTGTTAAGGAAAAACGTTTATTCATGTCAAGTCAGCTTTTATTGCCAAATATTCTGTAAATTACTTTCCTCTCTCAACCACAGTGCAAACATGTCTCAGTGGCTTACAAATAATGAAATTCGTCCATCCATCCATTCATCCATCCATTTTCTGATCCAGTAATCCTCACCAGGGTTGAGGGGCATGCTGTAGCCTACACCCTGAACTGGTTGCCAGTGTAAGGAGCGACGGCCCGGCGAAGTGAAGTGAAGTACTCGAAGAGCGGTGGTACACTGTTTTTATTCAGCACACGTACGATCATTTATATACCAGCAAAGCGGACCTTAGTGTAAACAAACGTCCAGCCCACCCGGGGGCTGTGATTGGTTGGTAGCGAGCGGCAGCAGGGGCCGCCGATTGGCTGATCAGTCTCGCGGCGCGAAATTCAAATGTCAGAGTTCTCAGAGGGCATTTGTGGTTGCTACAAATACTCCCCTGTTAGAAAGTCCTTGGCAGGCTGAGTCCGAATTAGGATAGTGATGAAAGTTCATGGTTGGGCGTGCAGGCGGTCGGGCGGGCGGACGGCGCGTCCGGCTCGAGTGATGGTCAGCGGCGCGGGTTCGTCGTCGTCGTGGTAGGCCGGTTTCAGGCGGTCGATTGAGACCCAATCCTGTCGACCATGGATGTTGAGGCGGTAGGCCTTGTCGTTACGTTGCTCCACGGCGTACGGGCCGCGGTATGGTCGAGTTAGAGGCGGGCGGTGGGCGTCGTTCCTTACGAAAACGTGAGTACAGGTTAACAGCGACTTCGGTACTCGTCTGCTGCGCTGGTCTTGGTAGGTCTGGAGTACGGGTCGGTACTTTCCGACGGTGCGTCGGAGATCGGCGAGATAGGCCGTGGAGTCGGCGGCGTCTTGGCTGGACGGGAAGAACTCCCCGGGAACGGCGATGGTTTCACCGAATACCATCTCGGCTGAGGAGACACCGAGACCTTCTTTCGGAGTCGTCCGCATTCCGAGAAGTACCCAGGGCAATTGGGCACTCCAGTCTGGTCCGGTGCAGCGGGCCATGAGCGCTGCCTTCAACGTGCGGTGAGTGCGCTCGGCCATTCCGTTGGCGGCGGGGTTGAAAGCAGTCGTATGATGCACAGTCGTTCCCATGAGCTGACCAAGGGCGGTCCAGAGCTGTGACGTGAATGAAGAACCTCGGTCGGAGGTGATATCGTCAGGGACTCCGAATCTGCTGACCCAGCCTTGGAGAAGGGCGGCGGCGCAGTCTTGTGCAGTGGCTCCTTTCATTGGGATCGCCTCAGGCCATCGAGTCGACCGCTCGGTGGACGTGAAGAGATACTGGTAGCCGTCTGAAGGTGGCAGCGGTCCAACTATGTCGACGTGAAGATGGCCGAAGCGACGTCGGGGTTGTGGAAACTGGCCGATACCGGATTCTGTATGTTGGCCGATCTTACTGGCTTGGCATTGGAGGCAGTTGCGAGCCCAGGCTCGTACGTCTTTGTTGATTCCATGCCATACAAACTTCTCGGTCATCAGTTTGGCGGTTGATCTTCCAGACGGGTGTGATAAACCATGGATAATATCGAACATTTGACGTCGGAGCGTTTTCGGGATGAGTGGCCGAGGACGTTGCCTGCTCACATCGCAGAGTAAGGTGCGTCCGTCGTCGCCAAACGGTACGTCTTCCCATCTCAGGCCTGTGACGGACTGACGATAGTCAGCGGTGCCCTTCTGATCAGCCACTTGGGCGTCGGCGATGGCTCCGTAGTCGACGCCAAGATGGACGGCGTTGATTTCCACTCGTGACAGGGCGTCGGCTACTGGATTCTTTTCACCAGGGACGTACTCTATCTCGCATCCGAATTCTGCGATGGCGGAGAGATGACGCTGCTGACGGACGGACCACGGGTCCCCAGCTTTGGTGAAGGCGTGTACGAGGGGGCGGTGGTCGGTACGGATCTTGAACGGCGTTCCTTCCAGCAGGTGGCGGAAATGTCGCACAGCCAGGTATACGGCGAGAAGTTCGCGGTCGAACGTACTGTATCGGGTTTCAGGTTGCCGTAACTTCTGACTGAAGAATCCCAGAGGTTGCGGGATACCGTTGATGACCTGCTCCACCACACCTCCTACAGCAACGTTACTTGCGTCGGTCGTCAGTTGAAGCGGAGCCGCCGGCTTCGGGAATGTCAATGTCGCGGCCTTGGCGAGGGCGGCTTTCGTAGCTTCGAACGATTTGCTCTGGGCGGGGGTCCATTCCAGGTGTTTCGGGTTGCCGCTGAGCGCATCGTATAGCGGGACCATGACGTGGGCGAGGCGAGGCAGGAAACGATGGTAATAGTTCACCATCCCAGTGAACTCTTGGAGAGTCTTGATCGTTTTTGGCGTAGGGAACTTGTGGATGGCGTTGACTTTAGCGGGCAGGCGGCGGACTCCGGAAACGTCGATCTCGGAACTCTACTTTCGACGCGCCGAAAACGCACTTGTCTCGTCGTGCTACCAAGCCGTTGTCGCGGAGCAGTTGGAGGACGTTTCGGACGTGGTCGTGATGTTCTGCCTTCGTCTTCGAATGGATGAGGATGTCGTCGACGTAACATACACAGTACGACAGTTCGCCGAGGATGCTGTCCATGAGGCGTTGAAAGGTGGCGCCGGAGTTGCGAAGACCGAACGTTGAGTAGTAGAAGACGTAGGAGCCGAACGGCGTGATGATCGCTGTTTTGGGGACGTCGGGCTCGTGGACGGGAACTTGAAAATAACCTTTCAAGAGGTCCAGTTTCGTGAAGTATCTGGCGCCGTCCAACTCGTTGGTGATGTCCGCGATGTTGGGTAGGGGATAGTGATCCGGTTCCGTCTTCACATTCAGCAGGCGGTAGTCTCCACACGGCCGCCATGAACCGTCAGTCTTTTTTACCATGTGCAGCGGTGATGCCCATGGACTGGATGCTTTCTTGCAGAGTGCCATCCTTTCCATTTCGGCGAAAGCTTGTTTAGCGGCCTTGAGTTTGTCGGGCGAGAGGCGTCGGAACTTGGAATAGATGGGTGGTCCTTTTGTCTCGATATGGTGGAAGATTCCGTGTTTCGCTGCTTTCCCCGGCGTCTGGTGAAGTTCGGGTTTGAAGACGTCGGCGTACTCGGTTAGTAGGTGCTCGTATGGGTCGTTGGTTGTGAATGCACAGGCGTTGACGTTTTCTTGGACCCGGGCGACGAGGTCGGTGGACTGGAACGATTGGAGATTCAGCATTCTTCGGTTGCCGACATCGACCAGTAGGTTATGGTGCCCGAGGAAATCGGCTCCGAGCAGTGGTGTCCTCACGTCAGCGATAATGAAGTCCCAGGCGTATCGGCGGTTGGCGATCTTGATGTGGATGCGGCGGCATCCATACGTGGCGATGGGCGTACCATTGGCGGCCACGAGTTTGACTTGGCATGGCTGGTTGTGACGTCGCTTTTGGTCTGTGGCGGGGTAGATGGAGCGGCATGCTCCGGTGTCGACCAGGAATTCGCGATTGGAGATGGCATCGGTGATGTAGAACCCCTGGTTCGGGTTGGCGATCGTGCAAACGTAACTGTGATGAGGGCGCCACGCCGCCGGCGTTACTGTCGGCGGGTGGCCGTGGCGTTTTTTGAGAACTTGCAGTTCGGGAGGCAGTTTCTCGCGTCTCTGCCGAACTTGCTATGGTAGCTGCAAATACCAGACGGTAGCATGTAGCCGCGGGACCACTGGTTCTGGGGCGGAGCTTGACGGCGATCATGCGGTGGGCCTGGACGGTGGCGTACGGCATTGATGTCTGCGTCCACATTGGGCGGGGCTAGTGCGCTGCAGGCGGCGGCAACCGGCGTCGATTTCTCGGCGGCTCTGGTCGCGGTAATCAGGTCATCGGCTTTGGCGACTAGTGCGGACATTGACAGTGTATTGGCGTCGTGGAGGGCGGCGCGAACTGAGGACGGGATGGACTGTAGCCATAGTTCGCGCATGAGGTCGACTCTGCGAGGCTGGCCAGTAGACGGATCGGCGCCGGGTAGTCGGGCGAGTGACTGCATCTCGTTCCACAAACTGAGAGCTGTGCGGTCGCCTAGATCCTGACTGGGCATGGCGAGCAGTCGTTTGGCGCGGGCGCTGACGGTAAGAGTATACTCTTTCAGCAGGTGATCTTTCAACGAGTCGTATGTGATTTCGTCGTCTTGTTGGTCCAACCATGCCGAAACGTGCTGGAAAACGCCGTCGGGGACGGCTTCTAAGACGTAGTCCGCTTTTGTTCTCGGATCTGTGACTTTCCGGAGGCGGAATTGTACTTCGGCCCGGCGAAACCAGGAAACGGGTTCCTGAGTGCTGAAAGGCGGCAGTTTCATCGAGACGGCGTGGATTGCGAGGTTGTTGTCGGACGGCGTCTGCGGGGGTGGAGTTGTCGACATCTTGAGTCTCGAAGGTTGCGTGTTGAGAACGGCGAAGGGTCACCAGTTGTAAGGAGCGACGGCCCGGCGAAGTGAAGTGAAGTACTCGAAGAGCGGTGGTACACTGTTTTTATTCAGCACACGTACGATCATTTATATACCAGCAAAGCGGACGTTAGTGTAAACAAACGTCCAGCCCACCCGGGGGCTGTGATTGGTTGGTAGCGAGCGGCAGCGGGGGCCGCCGATTGGCTGATCAGTCTCGCGGCGCGAAATTCAAATGTCAGAGTTCTCAGAGGGCATTTGTGGTTGCTACACCAGCCAATCAATCGCAGGGCACACAGACAAACGGTGATCTGCGCTCACACTCACACGTAGGGACAATTTAGACTACTGTTCCATTAACCTGCCACGCATGTTTTGGGAATGTGCGAGGAAACCGGAGTACCCAGAGAAAACCCACACAGGCACGGGGAGAACATGCAAACTCCATACAGGCCAGACCCGGAATGAACCCTGCACCTCTGCAATGCGTGATCGACGTGCTAACCACTGGCCCAGCGGGACACCCACAATAACTAAGTTTTTAAAATTATTTAAAAAAAAAACCTCTGTCTCATTTTAATAACACTTGGGCTCACGATGTATCAATTATGATATTGACCTATGGTGGTTTAAAAAAAAAGTGTGTGTGTGTGTCTGCGCGCGCGCGTGTGTGTGTGTGTGTGTGTATGTATATATATATACTGTATAGATATAGAAAGTACTGATAGAGATATACTGTATAGAAATAGAAAACCCCTCCGTGAGTCGTCACCTTACCGTGATGGAGGGGTTTGTGTGTCCCAATGATCCTAGAAGCTAAGTTGTCTGGGGCTTTATGCCCCTGGCAGGGTCACCCATGGCAAACAGGTTCTAGGTGAGGGGCCAGACAAAGCACGGCTCAAAGACCCCAATGATGATTACGATAAATGGATCTCGGTTTCCCTTGCCCGGACGCGGGTCACCGGGGCCCCCCTCTGGAGCCAGGCCTGGAGGTGGGGCTCGTTGGCAAGCGCCTGGTGGCCGGGCCTACACCCATGGGACCCGGCCGGGCACAGCCCGAAGAGGCAACGTGGGTCCCCCTTCCCATGGGCTCACCACCCATGAGAGGGGCCAAAGGGGTCGGGTGCAATGTGAGCTGGGCGGCAGCCAAAGGCGGGGACCCTGGCGGTCCGATCCTCGGCTGCAGAAGCTAGCTCTTGGGACATGGAATGTCACCTCTCTGGCAGGGAAGGAGCCCGAGCTGGTGTGTGAGGCAGAGAATTTCCGACTGGATATAGTCGGACTTGCCTCCACACACAGCCTGGGTTCTGGTACCAGTTCTCTCGAGAGGGGTTGGACTCTCTTCCACTCTGGAGTTGTTCACGGTGAGAGGCGCAGAGCAGGTGTGGGCATACTCATTGCCCCCCGGCTCAGTGCCTGTACATTGGGGTTCACACCGGTAGACGAGAGGGTTGCCTCCCTCCGCCTTCGGGTGGGTGGACGGGTCCTGACTGTTGTTTGTGCATATGCACCAAACAGCAGCTCAGCATACCCACCCTTTTTGGAGTCCCTGGAGGGTGTGCTGGAGAGTACTCCTGCTGGGGACTCCCTTGTTCTGCTGGGGGACTTCAATGCTCATGTGGGCAATGACAGTGAGACCTGGAGGGGCGTGATTGGGAGGAACGGCCCCCCCGATCAGAACCCGAGTGGTGTTTTGTTATTGGACTTCTGTGCTCGTCACGGATTGTCCATAACGAACACCTTGTTCAAAAATAAGAGTGTCCATATGTGCACTTAGCACGAGGACACCCTAGGCCGCAGTTAGATGATCGACTTTGTAGTTGTATCATCGGATTAGCGGCCGCATGTTCTGGACACTCGGGTGAAGAGAGGGGCGGAGCTGTCAACTGATCACCACCTGGTGGTGAGTAGGCTCCGATGGTGGGGGAAGATGCCGGTCCATCCTGGCAGACCCAAACGTATTGTGAGGGTTTGTTGGGAGCGTCTGGCGGAATCCCCTGTCAGAAGGAGTTTCAACTCCCACCTCCGACAGAGCTTTTCCCATGTTCTGGGGGAGGCGGGGGACATTGAGCCCGAGTGGACCATGTTCCGTGCCTCTATTGTTGAGGCGGCCAATCTGAGTTGTGGCCGTAAGGTGGTTGGTGCCTGTCGTGGCGGCAACCCCCGTACTCGCTGGTGGACACCAGCAGTAAGGGATGCCGTCAAGCTGAAGAAGGAGTCCTATCGAGCCTTTATGGACCCCAGAGGCAGCTGACGGGTATCGATTGGCCAAGCGGGCCGCGGCTTCGGTGGTCGCCGAGGCAAAAACCCGAGTGTGGGAAGAGTTCGGTGAGGCCATGGAAGCCGACTTCCGGACGGCTTCGAGGAAATTCTGGTCCACCATCCGACGTCTCAGGAGGGGGAAGCATTGCACCACTAACACTGTGTACAGTGGGGATGGGGCGCTGCTGACTTCGACTTGGGACGTTGTGAACCGGTGGGCAGAGTACTTCGAAGACCTCCTCAACTCCACCAACACGCCTTCCTTAGAGGAAGCAGAGCCTGGGGACTCTGAGGTGGGCTCTCCTATCTCTGTGGCTGAAGTCACCGATGTGGTTAAAAAGCTCCTCGGTGGCAAGGCCCCAGGGGTGGATGAGATCCGCCCGGAGTTCCTCAAGGCTCTGGATGTTGTGGGGCTGTCCTGGTTGACACGCCTCTGCAACATCGCGTGGTCAACAGGGAGAGTGCCTCTGGATTGGCAGACCGGGGTGGTAGTCCCTCTTTTTAAAAAGGGGGACCGGAGGGTGTGTTCCAACTACAGAGGGATCACACTCCTCAGCCTCCCTGGTAAGGTCTATTCAGGGGTGCTGGAGAGGAGGGTCCGTCAGGAAGTCGAGCCTCAGATTGAGGAGGAGCAGTGTGGTTTTCGTCCCGGCCGTGGAACAGTGGACCAGCTCTACACCCTTAGCAGGGTCCTTGAGGGTATGTGGGAATTCGCCCAACCAGTCTACATGTGTTTTGTGGACTTGGAGAAGGCGTTTGACCGTGTCCCTCGGGGAGTTCTGTGGGGGGTGCTTCGTGGCTATGGGGTACCGAACCCCCTGATACGGGCTGTTCGGTCACTATACCACTGATGTCAGAGTTTGGTTCGCATTGCCGGCAGTAAGTCGGAATCGTTTCCAGTGGAGGTAGGACTCCGCCAAGGCTGCCCTTTGTCGCCGATTCTGTTCATAACCTTTATGGACAGAATTTCTAGGCGCAGCCGAAGCGTTGAGGGGGTCCGTTTTGGGGGCCTCAGTATTGCATCCCTGCTTTTTGCAGATGATGTGGTGCTGTTGGCTCCTTCAAACGGGGCTCTCCAACTCTCACTGGAGCGTTTCGCAGCCGAGTGTGAAGCGGTTGGGATGAAATTCAGCACCTCCAAATCTGAAACCATGGTCCTCAGTCGGAAAAGGGTGGAGTGCCCCCTCCGGGTCGGGGAGGAGATCTTGCCCCAAGTGGAGGAGTTCAAGTATCTTGGGGTCTTGTTCGCGAGTGGGGGTAGGAGGGAGCAGGAGATCGACAGGCGGATCGGTGCAGCGTCTGCTGTGATGCGGACGTTTTATCGGTCTGTCGTGGTGAAAAAGGAGCTGAGCCAAAAGGCGAAGCTCTCAATTTACCGGTCGATCTACGTCCCAACCCTCACCTATGGTCACGAGCTATGGGTCGTGACCGAAAGAACGAGATCCCGGATACAAGCGGCTGAAATTTCTCCGCAGGGTGTCCGGGCTCTCCCTTAGAGATAAGGTGAGAAGCTCAGTCATCCGGGAGGGGCTCAGAGTCGAGCCGCTTCTCCTCCACATCGAGAGGAGCCAGATGAGGTGGCTTGGGCATCTGATTCGGATGCCTCCTGAGCGCCTCCCCGGTGAGGTGTTCCGTTCATGTCCCACCGGGAGGAGACCCCGAGGAAGACCCAGGACACGCTGGAGAGACCATGTCACCCAGCTTGCCTGGGAACGACTCGGGATCCCCCGGGGAGAGCTGGAAGAAGTAGCTAGGAAGAGGGAAGTCTGGGCTTCCCTGCTAAAGCTGTTGCCCCCGCGACCCGGCCCCGGATAAGCGGTAGATGATGGATGGATGGATGGAGATATAGAAAACGCAACTGTCATAATTAAATCAATTCAACTCATAATTAATTGTGATTACTCATAAATTTTTTATCGTTTCTGAATTTCCTATTATATTTTTTTGTCCTATTTTTTCCCCCGTTTTAATGCGCTCGTCAACATGGAATCATGAATCAGTTTTCTATGTGCAAAATGCAAATACTTACTGAAACAACATTTTCGATTTTCAATTTTACATGAACATTTTTCACTTGGAACAGCTATTCACAGATAATCTCTCACACAAAATTACTGTCCATCAACAACAGTAAAAAAAATATGTTGTCACACAACAGCTGCTTTAACAGCTTTTTTAATGAAATCAAAACAGAGCAATATAACTTTATAAAGTGCACATCTAAGGTAAACTAGTACTCAGCCTATAGTGGATTTAAACCATGGTTGCATACTTCGTTTGCTTTGAACACAGCAGTCAGGCAATGTTGATTTTGTTGGTCTTTCTCGCGCAAAAGTCTCTCTACGGTTCTGTGTATACCACTGAACTCTCGATGTGCCTCAGCGCACCGTCACTGTCAGACGAACACAGAGAAGCTCCACCCCCTTTATTTATATGTACACGGAACACGGTAACCTTCTACACAAAATGGTTCCAAACAAGTAACAATCGCGTCAGTGGCATGCATCGAACTCAACAGAATGCCTGATCTTTATTCACCAGAGGCTCATCAACCTAGTCTTTTATTTCTCTCCCGAAACAATGTCTTCTCCCGCTTGGTGTACCTTACCTTCTCCGCTACGTACATTCTCTGTACACATTTGTAATGGAGGCTCTCGCTGGCAATCCATAGTGGAGTCGTTAAATGCAATACAAATGATTTCAGCTTGAGTTGAGCTGTGGACAATGTTGACAGGCTTGCATGCAGTAGCCATACATTTCGTGATGGTTTCAGCAGATTTGTTCTTTGTCGTGTCATCCATTTTCTTTGCTTTGACATGATCCATAGCTGTCTATCTTAGACGAGGGGGCGTAGTACCTACGTCAGCTGTGTGGTTGGCCATTTAGTGGTATTTCAGACTCGACGTGCTATGATGATAGCTCAATTTACGACTGCAAAACATACAGGTAACTTTGGTCTTGTCTGACAACTTTTTAAAAGTAAACTTTCCATTCATAAACTCTTTAAGTGTCACTTTTCGGTGTCTCGCGCTGCCGTGGCTGGCAAAACAAACGTGTGGACCTGTGCAGCACGCTTGTTGTTTTGTTTATGGTTTAATTAATTAATTTATTTTAGAGCAACATAGCATCCGCTGTGACGTGTGCTGCGTTAATCTCGCGAGAAAAAAAATAATCCCGTTAAAATTCATTTTAATTAATGCCAATAAAAATGCACTAAACTTACAGCTCGTGTGTGTGTGTGTGTGTGTGTGTGTGTGTGTGTGTGTGTGTGTGTGTGTGTGTGTGTGTGTGTGTGTGTGTGTGTGTGTGTGTGTGTGTGTGTGTGTGTGTGTGTGTGTGTGTGTGCGTGTGCGTGTGCGCGTGCGCGTGCGCGTGCGCGTGCGCGTGCGCGTGTGCGTGTGCGTGTGCGTGTGCGTGTGCGTGTGCGTGTGCGTGTGCGTGTGCGCGTGCGCGTGCGCGTGCGCGTGCGCGTGGTGTGCGTGCGTGTGGTGTGCGTGCGTGTGTATATATACTGTATATATTTTTAATTTATTTTATTTGGCCGCCTCACAGATCCCCACGTTGGCTACCCCTCTGGGCTGCTCAGTACAACAGGCATAATTAGTGGTCAGAACTTTCTAAGAGAGATTTCCCATTTCATGACATCTTGACATCTTTAAATCCACGCTGCAGGTGAAATGTGGAAATATAAAATCTGGTGGCAAATTGTTCATCGAAAATGCTGGTTTGAAAAAGTGACTTTGACAGACTGTGAATTGAAGTTGATGCCATCTTCTTGTCTTCACTGTTTTTTTCTTCCCTCCAGCTTCCAATCAAAGTTGGACACCAGAACACTCACACGAAAATCAGCACAGAGCACAACAAGGAATGCTTGATCAACATTTCAAAGTACAAGTTTTCACTCGTCATTAGTGGCCTCACGACTATCCTCAAAAATGTCAACAACATGGTAAGTTGTTGTCCTTTACTGAAAGACAGGGGTCCATACAAACTTTTTAGTCTCCAGCCCAGATTATACATTTTTTGGATTCATATTTCTTGTTTTCGCCTCACCGGGGTCCTACATTAAGCCTTTTTGGGTGGTGCCCTCGTCTGGCCAACATGAGCCAAGTGTTTTATTTTATTTATTTATTTTTTTGGACTGATACAATACGGTTTTAGGCCGAGCGATTCAAAACAAAGCGATATATCGCTTTATTGGACTGATACAATTCGATGTGATAAAGACGATTTTCATGCAATATTTGATCCTGTAACAAGGGCTTTTGGTAAATAAAGCTTTGCTAATTCAAGATAAATCCAAATGAAGACGATAGAAAGCCATTTTATTGGATTTTATATTAAAACCAATCCCAGTATTGGCCTGTTGTGACATTGCTGTCACAACAGGCTAGTTCTCTAAATTATTCTAGCATAAACAAAGTGAAACTGAATCAGCGAGTTCATTTTTTATTCACAAATTTGTTATTATCAGAATAATATGGTTCTTTTTAGGCATCAAAACAATTTAAACAAAACCCTTTTGATGAAGTGCTGAATATATCTGAACAATACTTTTTATACACTCTTTTTGTGGCGACCAAATGGTATACTAAAAAACAACAACTGTATTTTCACATTAAATATAGCTGCTACAGCAGCAGCTATATTCTGTTATATATTCTGTTTAAATCACAACTGTGTGAAATAGTAAACAATTTTTCCAAAGGCTTGCATATTCATTCATTTTCCAAACCGCTTGATCCTCACTAGGGTCGCGGGGGGTGCTGGAGCCTTTCCCAGCTGTCTTCGGGCAGTAGGCGGGGGACACCCTGAATCGGCTTGCATATTCTTTTAAAATTTATCAGCTGGTCTTCACAGTCTAGCAGCAAGACACTTCTTCTGCGTGCTCCGCAGCCACTAATTCTTTGACCATGAGGAGATTTGCGGTCAAGATTTTGAATACCGTATTTTCACGACTATTCGACGCATCGTACTAATGGCCGCAGTCTCATTAATGCGTGACATTTCTGTATTTTACACATACACAGGACGCATCGTACGAATGGCCGCAGTTTTACAGTGGTAAAACATACGCCAGCTTAAACATACGGCATGCATGCGCGCACTCTAACACGTTAGCTTGAAGCATACGGTAGCATGCCAAGACATACAGATCAGATAAAAACACGTTTTTAAAAAGGCAACGAAAGCAGAACTGAGTTCGGGTGTATTTTATTTAGCCATCGTACAATGTTCTCACGTTTTTCGATCAATCATCACCCAGAAATCCATCAAAGTTCTCATCCTCTGTATCAGAAGCAGAGGACTGCACATCTCAGTTGTCATTGAATGCATCACATGCTAGTGTGAGTTGCTACGCATTGCCGAGCGGAAAGAAGGAGTAGCAACAGCAAAGTCAACATTTCTCTCGTGTGAAGCTTTCCCACATTTGAAAGTAAAGAACAGATCGAAACTTGGTGGCAGCGCGTGTGTGTGTAGAAAGAATTGAACAATTGTGCAAGTACCGTAATCCATCAAAAACGCCGCGTTCCCTCTCGTTGTTGCGTATTGTGGCGTAACTCGCCAAGCGCTGCCTCTCACTCTTTGTAAAGTTGTGTTTGCCACCGATCATCCATTGTTCCCATGCCGTTTGCAACTTTACTTTGAACGCCCGGTTGATGCCAATGTCCAGCGGTTGGAGTTCTTTAGTCAAGCCTCCGGGAATAACGGCAAGCTCAGAGTTCATTTGCTTGACTTGTTTTTTCACCGCTGCTGTGAGATGGGCATGCATGCCAAAAGCATAACCGGTGGCTTTAAGTTTGAACTGAGCTTCGTAGGCGTGTCTTTTTGTCGAATTTATTTTCAGGGGTTCTTAGAAACCAAAACCGGAGTTGTTTTGCAACAATGCACATTGCCACACTCTATACAAGTGTTGGTACTGGCTTGAGGCGTCCACTTACACGCCCACCCTTCACCATTGGCGGACTAGCTTGCCTGTCCTCTCTCTCTCCCTCTCTCTCTCTCTCTCTCTCCCTCTCCATATATGTATATATACACGCCCACCCTCCCCTGATTGGCCGACTTCTCTCCCGCATGCCTGGCCACAGTCACTTCCGCCTTTTCTCTATATAAACAGCGTGTCGGCTGTCAGTCAGATTTTGGAACTCAGCGCATATAAAGGACGCTCCGCACCATAAGGCGTCCTGTCCATGTTGGAGAAAATTTAAGACTTTTAATGGCGCCTTATAGTCGTGAAAATACGGTACATAAAGCAGCAACACCTTTTTGGTATGTTGCAGTACCTTGTATGGTAGCCGCGGCTGATTCATTCATTCAGGTTTTTTATTTATTTTTTGGTGATGCCATGGCGACAACATGTTCCCGTTACATTTCCCTTGCAGTTTGCAAAGCCGATACACGGCAACCACCTTGTCAAGACGATCTCCTTGCAAAATTTAAAGTGTTTCTACAGAAACCCAAGCATTGCTTGGTCTTAAAAATCTCCCCCTCCCTCACCACCATGATATTTGTTGATCTCTTCCAATCTACGTTGCGTGCTCGACGTCAATTTCTGGCAATCCTTTTCAAATTAACATTTAAACCTAAATTAAACAATAAAGGACATTGGGAGTTATGGGTATTACATTTATTTAATTATATTGATTAAATTGATCAGTAATTCATAAAAATTCTGAGTGGCCAACATCAATGTGCACAATTTCAGTGTCGAGATAGTGTGGGTCCAACACATCCATATTGATAAAATAGATGTGTCGTTACCCCCTTAAAATTCAAGATGTCATATGATGAATTTCAATGATGTTGCTGTAGCGCATGAATACTGCATGGGTTATGTACTAAAAAAATATGATTTCACTGTAGTTACTTTTTGTTACATGTTTGTAAACTCTAAATGAATATTTTGGATTTGATGTTTTCCGGGCTTTATATTTTGTTTAAGCTATTACTTAGGGTTGGGGGATTTAACATGACACACATGCAAAAAAGTGTTTGCATCAAAGTGAAAAGGTCAATAGTAGGGGTGTTCACAGAACACACATTTGCTACGGTGCTGCACCTATGTATTTTGTTGCGATATATTTTACACCGGAGCAAATTTTGTGGAGCGGTCACATGTACAAAGCCGCTGAGCGTGTTGGCACTGGCGCAGCATCGGTGCAGCCCCACTTGGGTTCACACGGCAGTTTCTGCAGCTTAGCAAAACGACAGAAAACAAAGAGCTGTCGTGTTTGTTCTTTTTAAAACTTATACACAACTCAAGCAACTAATGTACAGGCACGTTCCTTCTAATTCTCGGTCTTCGTCCCTTCTGCTCGAGAGTGACCGCCCCCGAAAACGTAAATCAAAGATGACTTCAATGACACTCAGAAAAGCAAACATATAATGCGCCAAACAGAAAATCAAGAGAGGCATTCACAAAATAAGTTCTATGGGGGGAGGTATGAACACACAACAGAGGAACAAACTACACAAACAACTCAGAGACAGTCCAGTCTCCTACAAAAGGAAAGATGACATTTGGGGACTATCTCAACCCCCGCCCCCGTTCTAGTTGAGAAGGTATAACCCAAGAGGTGCCGCTTTACTACCGTTACCAACCATGTCTTGTGTCTTTATTAAACAAACACATGACGGAAGTACAACAGAGCACGAAAGCAATGCATCATGCGTAGCGAGGCTATTACCCCCCGTAAATGAGCATTTGCTCCGGAGCGAATTGTAGAGTTCACACGTGCAAATTTACATCGGTGCTGCCCAGCAAACGAGCATTAGCTCCGGAACAAATATTTAAACCGCCTCTCTGAGGTGGGTTAAATTTGCTCCGGAGTAAGCTGTTTTCCGGGGCTACACCGGTGTAAATATGCACGTGTGAAATCTCAACTGGGGCAGCGCTGGTGCAGCACCGGAGCAAATCTTGGTGTGTTAACACCCCTAGTGATTAATCACTTTAAGTGAATAAAAAAGCAGTGTATGCAGTAGCACTGAACAAAAAAGCAGTTATGTTTTAGTTTCTGCGTATTTATTTCTGAAATTTGTATTGGTTTATTTTCGGTTCAGTGGGACAACACAGTCACTTAAGGGGTGTTCACACTGCAAGATTTGCTCCGGTGCTGCGCCAGCGCTGCCTCAGTTGAGCGTTTACATGTGCAAATTTACACCGGTGTAGCCCCGGAAAACAGCTTACTCGGAGCAAATTTAACCCACCTCAGGGAGGTGGTTTAAATATTTGCTCCGGAGCAAATGCTCGTTTGCGGGGCAGCACCAATGTAAATTTGCACATGTGAACTCTACAATTTGCTCCGGAGCAAATGGTCGTTTGCTTGGGTAGCCCCTTAAGAGCAAATGTGTGCCGTGTGAACACCCTTTAGTGGCGTGAGGCCACTGGGCCACTGCTGATTTAGAACCCTGCTTATCTGAAGAGCATTTTCGGGCTGCACTCGTCATCCCAAAATGGCACCTTTTGTTGGTACCCTTTGAATAACATGCAATATAGTTAGTTGCCTTGCGCAACCACTTTGACACATATTAAACAATGCAAAATAATGGGTTTTATCTGCTTGTTGGACTCTGCAACCACTGAAATTAATATGGTAATTCTCTGCATGGAAAATCCACCGCCTCTGTCTTCGAAATATCAGGAACACTGTCTCTCTGTGACCTTTCTGGGTTTTCATTGTGGTAATGATAAAGGGACCCTAATTAGGAATGGGATGCTGATTCGATACAAATGTGGAAATTCTGCATCAGGGGTGGGCAAACTTTTTGGCTCGGGGGCCACATTGATTTCTAAATTTCCTGTATGAACGTCCAAGTCTGTGAACAACATACATGTGTGTCAACACAAGCAACAAAGTGCAACAATACATTGCCCGAAAACTGCAGCATACAGTACATGACAAAATATAACAAAGTTAGGACTATTTGCTCCAAAATGTGACGAGTAAAAGACCTGTTGGCTTTCTTTCCACTCACTCACTGTCTCAAACTTGACCTCCACTCGATCACCACACAAGACAGCGTTGCTGAGCTGATGTCGTGCAACGGACTTTTGAAGCCAACCACAGGACGCTTCGAAGTCTTCGATGCCCATCGCTATGGAACTCGATTCCTCTCTTATTAGCGGTCCATTTTGCAGAAAAACTTTAGCACGGTTACAGTCAAACCATTACAGGAAACGTTTATTTACTCAACTGTCCGTCGAGCCGCAAGCAATTCACTCTGGGCATGGAAATAGCCAGAATCAGACAAGCAAGAATCGCTTCCTCGTTTTTCAAAGTCTTGTTGATTTGAGTCTTTCCAACTCCAAGCGTCTCCTGAATGTTTCGTACTTTGTAACCCGCTTCGTTTAATCAGATACACTTCACTTTCTCTTCCGTGGCCATTACTGTTGCTCTTCGTTTGGATGCCATGATCTACAGGACGTAAAAATGTTCGCAATTCCAGTAAAACTTACTGCAATAAAGAGTCAATTACATGTCGCCGTTTTGGATCCATTGATAGAAAATAGCGGCACGGACACACCTATTCTGTCGTATCGAGCGGGAGTTGCTTGAATCCCTCCCTGTGCTTTGCAACTTCAATAAACTGTGCCACCTGGCGTTGAAATGCCTGTCATTACAAGTCCAAATGAAATGAATGCAATCATTTACATCAAACCGTAATTGTGTACCAACCTTCGGCAGGCCGGATTAAAAAGACCAATGGGGCGGATCCGGGACGCGGGCCGTAGTTTGCCACCTCTGGTCTACATCATGTCCGCTCCTAATTATTGACTCTTTGTCTTCATCCCATAGCGAATATTTGGAGAAGCATCAGAGAAAAACCTCTACCTCTCACAGCTCATCATCCTGGATACATTGGAAAAGTGCCTGGCTGGGGTGAGTTCCTTCTCTCATCAAATCTCGCCATCTTCTCTATATCTAGTAACTTTTGAATCCATATAAATAAAAAGAATTTGAACATGTTCAGCTGGCAACTGTTAATTAGTAACACCAATATTTTATTTTTAGCGGCAGGCAAAGATTTCACAGTGACCATGTTCTGTTTGCTCTGTCTGCACACACTACTTACTGATGATGGACTCACACTGTGAAGACACACAAACACAGAGTATAAATCAATTACAAGCTAACAGGAGAATAAAGATTGAAAAAAAAAAGATATATCCATCCATCCATTTTCTGATCTGCTTATCCTCACGAGGCTCGTGGGGGGTGCTGGAGTCTAGCCCAGCTGTCTTCAGGCAGTAGGCGGGGGACGCCCTGAACTGGTTGCCAGTCAATCACAGGGCACACATAGAAGAACAAGAATTCTTGCTCACAATCAAAGCCAGGGACAATTTAAAGTGTTTAATTCATTTACGGTGCATGTTTTTGAAATGTGGGAGGAAACCAGAGCACCCACAGAAAACCCATGCAGGCACGGGGAGAACATGCAAACTCCACACAGGAAGGCCGTAGTCGTAATCGAACCCTACCATTTCTGCAGTATGAGGCCGAGGTGCTTACCAGTCGACCACTGGGCCGCATTCTCACTCTCTCGCTCTTTCTCTGTATCTAAAAAAATTACTCATTTATTTGAGTAAATGATTGATTTTGCAAGCAGATGACAGTCACCACAACTCCCCGTCCACCTACACATTGGATTGCACTGAACTGACTACATAAATTCTTATTTCATTGAAAGTTTTTTGCAGAATGAATCCAAGTCTCTATTATTGAACTTCAGGTTTTTGCTCAGTTAAGGTACTACATACAGTTCATTGACCTTGTTATTGAGCAAAATACTGAATACTATTTTATTTCTTTGAACTTAATATGGTACAAGTTTCATAGGGCTGTGCAAAAATTGGTGGTGACCCATGATTGAGTTTGGGTGTAATACAGGGGCCTTAATAAAATTTCACACACACAAATCAATGACACACACACACACACACACACACACACACACACACACACACACACACACAGTATGTATATTTTTTTGTGTTATATGGAAAGATATTGACGGGCGTACTCACTCACTCATGTACTCCTTTCACAGCAATCCAAAGACTCCCTGCGCCTGGATGAGACCATGCTAGTCAAGCAACTATTGCCTGAGATTTGCCATTTCATCCACACGTACCGTGAGGGCCATCAGCATGCAGCTGAACTCCGAGCTTCAGCCTCAGCTGTTCTGTTCTCTCTTAGCTGCAACAATTTCAATGCTGTTTTCAGCCGAATTTCCACCAGGTACGTTCTCCTTGTCAGATTTTTTCTCTTGTTTCAGTGTAAATGTCACTGTCCGGGAATTGAATTCGTGGCATACAGCTGTCCTCATCTGATGTCAGTGGACTATGGTGGCCATACCGTGAGTTTTTGTCTCTTTACAGTGAACCCCCGCTATGTCAGGGTTCATCTTTCATGCTCCCGCAGCAGTTTTTTGAAGTGGGCTTTTCAGGGTTTATGCAATATACGATATGATTATTACTATGATGATTATTACCGTATTTCCGCACTAAAAGGCAAACTGGATTATGAGGCACACCTTCAATTATTGGCCTATATTTTAATTTTTTCATATATTGCACGCACTGGACTATAAGGCGCAATCTACAATGTATCCACTTGACTAGACGGAGCTACAAGTACGTCTCCGTGCCTTCTCTTCTTCCGTTAGACTCGAGAGGCATTCATGACCGCCTCCAAACAATGTAAATTAACAATTACTTCAATGAAACTAAGAAAATTGAAAATACAGTCATGCATCAAAACAGAAAATCACAAAATAAATTCTATAGCCTCGTAGCTGCAACAGAACGATCATATGTCAGTAAATTTATCTTAGTTTTACTCTTTGGTGCCTACTACCATCTTTGTTACTGATTATTGCTTTGTTGTTGTATATATGTTAGTTGCTCCATGTTACAGTACTTTGTATGCAGCAATGGCTGTTTGAAAGTGCTCTATAAATACAGTTCAGTTAAATTGGAAGAGACTGGACTGTCTCAGAAGTGTTTATTTATTCCTTTGTTGTGTACTGTATTCACAAAACAGAAAATCACAAAACAAAATTCTGTAGTGGGGCTATAGAATTTATTTTGTGATTTCCTTGCTTGATTTTCTGTTATGATGCATTATTTTTGTAGTTTCATTTTTCCGAGGCGGTCGTAAACACCTCTCGATTTGAACGGAAGAAGAGAAGGCACGGAGAGAGACAAAGAGTACATGTATTTGTTGAGACTGTGAAAACCATTAATATAGTGTGCGTTTTTAAAAAACACCACCACAGCTCTCCTTTTTTCGGAGCTACAACAAAAACTTATTTAAAAAAGCACCGACACAGTTCACTGAACCACCAGCAAGATATGTAACATTGTAAGCTCGTCTCCAGCAAGAAGCCATCTTGGGGGGTCGACGTTTCACCGTAATGACCATACACAATGTGCACCGGATTTTAAGGCGTGTGGTGAGCTTTTAAGAAAATGGAAGATTTTTATGGTGCGCCCTATAGTGCAGAAAATACGGTATATGTCTGAATTTATAGTTGTGCACCTTCAATGCAGTACCATTGAAGGTGCACAAGGTGCACATGCCAACACATACAACACGCAAATCAAGACCAGATTTGTAGATCAGTGCAGCTTGTCATGACTCAATCATAACTACAGCTTTTGACTATCTTCTGAAATGTTCTGACATCCATGAAAGACACAGGTTGTACATAGCATGGTCACATTTTTTCACGGTTGTTTGTGTGTGCGCGCATGTGATTGTGTGTCTTTTACTCAGGCTACAGGAGCTGACGGTGTGCTTGGAGGACAATGTGGATGTTCATGACATCGAGCTGATGCAGTACATTAATGTGGACTGTTCCAAGCTCAAGAGGCTGCTCCAAGGTTATACACTTGAGGATTTTAAGGCTAAAGATTTGCATGATTGGTTTTTGGGTTGTGTCAAGTTTGATGATTTTCTGATGTCTATTTTCTTGTAGAAACTGTTCTGAAATTTAAAACGCTTAAAAAGCCTGCACAGCTCGCAGTCATCAACAGTTTAGAAAAGGTAGGTTGTTCCTTTGTGTTCTGTTGAGCTGTCGTGTAGGTGTAACAGCTTCTTTTGTTTAATGAATGCAAGTGCCCTTGAGTTTTGTACCAGTGTGAACATATTGTATTTCCATTTTGATACATCAAATCAAGTCAAGTCAAGTCAACAGTATTTATAGAGCACTTTCAAACAGCCATCGCTGCATACAAAATACTTAACACTTCTGGCCTTGAAGCAAACAGTCATAAGGACCCACCCTGGGACTGCAACCTAATAGAACCACAGTTCACAATTACAATTATTTTAATGGTAATTCCGTTCCTACCCAGGCGACCCAGATTTGTACATTAACACGGAACACACTGTGCTTTATACGAACCTACTTCAGTAATGCATTATTACAGTGATGACGGTAACTTACTGTGTCAATATGTAACCATTGTAATAAGCTTTCTTTTGCTATGCAGGGAAGCTCTTCCACTGTTTGTGCTCCTGGTGTGCATCTGCTCATTGAGACCACTACTGCTTTCCAGTCTCCTTAATATTGAGATTTAATATTAACTAGAAAAGCTATTTCAAGATCGTTTACATTCCTTTAGAGAATTTCGTAGCTAAGCCCAAAGGCGTCGCCACGGAAAAGAAATCATGGTCAAGGTTTCTATTTTGACTATAAAACCTATGAAAATATGAATTGGTAGTTTCATTTCATTTTTGTAAACAAGTGCCCATGGTATAAGCAGGTTAAAACTCTGAGATGTACATATATTCACAGATTCTCATTCACAATGATCAGGGAGTATTCTCTGCTGCATATTTGGATTGGATACAACGTCATTCTCAAATGTGCTGTACAGCACAGATGAAATTTCTTCCCTCTCAAGACAACATAAATGTTTATTTGTTCATTCCTACCCATTGTCCAATTACTCCCTCAAAATTGGGCATCAAACCTGACCTATATGTATCTGGTCGTTTATGATCCTTGACTGACTACACATTTTCTCCAATTATTTGGTCTTTTTACCCCGAAGTCTGGCTATTAGGGTCTGGAAAAACTGGAATTTTGAAATCTCAAATGTGTTGGAACCCAGAAATTTAACACTCCATAGGAAAATTCACACACAAAGTAAAAAAAACAAATCTTGTTCATCGTGTGCACAATCTGCTTTAACTTTTTCTTGACAGGCATTTTGGAACTGGGTTGAAAATTACCCTGATGAATTCACCATGCTCTACCAACGACCTCAAGCAGATATGGCAGGTACAAAAACAATTGAGAATTATTATTATTATTATTTTTATAGTACCAGGGTTGTTAGGAGCCTGTGAACAGCAAAGATGCGTATTACTGCTCATTTAAATGCATTGCTGGGTGGGGGGAATACTTAAATCCCCCAAATTCTAATTCTAAAAATGCTAATAAACATTCAACAAAAATGTTTTCCATGAAAAAACGGGTATAATTCGGGAAAGAAAATCATCCAACTGATCCATGATTCCATGTTGATGAGAGCATTAAAACAGGGAAAAATAGGACAAAAAATATATAAAAGGAGAAATATAAAAGGAAATTTAGAAACGATAAAAAATGTATGAGTAATCACGATTAATTATGAGTTAAATATGTCAGTTGCATTTTAATCACAATTAAATATTTTAATCGTTTGACAGCACAAATATATATATCTAAAAAATCCTCATCTCACCCCTCGGGTGGTGTCCGTCCCTCATTCAGCTCGGGTCCTCTACCAGAGGCCAGGAAGCTTGAGGGTTCTGCACAGTATCCTTGCTGTTCCCAGCACTGCACATTTCTGGACTGAGATGTCCGATGTTGTTCCCGGGATCTGTTGCAACCACTCATCTAGTTTGGGGGTCACTGCCCCGAGTGCTCCGACCACCACAGGCAGGACTGTCACCTTTACCTTCCAGGCTCTCTCCAGCTCCTCTCTGAGCCCTTGGTATTTCTCGAGTTTCTCATGTTCCTTCTTCCTGATGTTTCCATCACTTGGTTTATCTTGTCAGTCTGGATCTGGAAGTCCATACTCCGCACAGATGTTTCGGTAGACCAGGTGTCACCAACATTTTTGAGGGTGAGAGCAACTTCATGTGTACCGATTGTGTGAAGGGCTACCAAATTGATACACGTCTGAAATAACATATTTGTCCAAAATACCTTCAATAATATGAGGATGTGTTATTTTTAATACTTGATGATTTAAATTGTCAGACTTTGATCGTGTTTCGAAATGTCTCACAGTACTGCCAATGTTTGCATTTTTAAATCATAATTTCTACTAGCAAATCACAATGTCCAGGCACTGGCGGGCTACTCAAGTGGTCTTCACGGGCTACCTGGTGCCCGCGGGCACCATGTTGGTGACCACTGCGGTAGACTATGCCAGCCACCTGGTTATGGCGTTCCATGTAGGCTTTCCCTGCCAGCATCTTACACCCTGCAGTTATGTGTTGGATCGTCTCAGGTGCCTCTTTGCACAACCTACACCTTGGGTCTTGTCTGGTGTGGTATATCTGGGCGTCGATGGCTCTGGTGCTCAAGGCCTGCTCCTGAGCATCCAGGATGAGTGCCTCTGTGCTGTCCTTCAGGCCAGCCCTCTCTAGCCACTGATAGGACTTCTTGAGATCGGCCACTTCAGTTATGGTCCGGTGGTACATCCCGTGTAGGGGCTTGTCCTCCCATGATGGTCCCTCTTCCAGCACCTCATCTTCTGTTCCCCATTGTCTGAGACATTCTCTGAGTACGTCATCCGTTGGAGCCTTCTCCTTGATGTATTCATGGAGCTTGGATGTTTCATCCTGGACAGTGGCTCTCACACTCACTAGTCCCCGGCCTCCTTCCTTTCGGCTTGCGTACAGTCTCAGGGTGCTGGATTTGGGATGGAACCCTCCATGCATGGTTAGGAGCTTTCGGGTCTTAACGTCCGTGGTCTGAATCTCTTCCTTTGGCCACCTTATTATTCCTGCAGGGTGTGTATATATATATATATATATATATATATATATATATATATATATTGGAGCTGTTAAACGATTAAAATGTTTAACCTAATTAAAAATGCAACTGTCATAATTAACTCAAATGAACTAAAAAATTAATATGGCAACTATTTAAAAGTAAACTTTCCATTCATAAACTCTAAGTATCTGTTTTCGGTGTCTCGCGCTGCTGTGGCTGGAAAAACGGACATGGGCGTGGACTTCTGCAGGGCGCTTGTTGTTTTGTTTCTGGTGTATTGATAGAGCAACGTACCATCTACGTACCGCGAGATAACGTGTGTCGCGTTAATCTCGCGAGAAAAAATTTACTCCCGTTAAAATGTATTTAAATTAATGCCAATAAAAACGCGCTTAACTGACAGCTCTAATATGTATATATATATATATATATATATATATATATATATATATATATATATATATATATATATATATATATATATATATAATATATATGCTCCGCTGACAAGACCAAAGTCCGTCCCTCATTCAGCTCGGGTCCTCTACCAGAGGCCAGGAAGCTTGAGGGTTCTGCGCAGTATCCTTGCTGTTCCCAGCACTGCACATTTCTGGACTGAGATGTCCGATGTTGTTCCAGGGATCTGTTGCAACCACTCATCTAGTTTGGGGGTCACTGCCCCGAGTGCTCCGACCACCACAGGCACGACTGTCAGCTTTACCTTCCAGGCTCTCTCCAGCTCCTCTCTGAGCCCTTGGTATTTCTCGAGTTTCTCATGTTCCTTCTTCCTGATGTTTCCATCACTTGGGACCGCTACATCCACTACAACGGCTTTCCTCTGCAACGCCTTTATCTATGATCACGATATCTGGTTGGTTCGCCATTACCATCTTGTCAGTCTGGATCTGGAAGTCCCACAGGATCTTCGCTCTGTCATTCTCCACCACCTTCGGAGGTGTTTCCCATTTTGACCTTGGGGTTTCCAGTCCATACTCCGCACAGATGTTTCGGTAGACTATGCCAGCCACCTGGTTATGGCGTTCCATGTAGGCTTTCCCTGCCAGCATCTTACACCCTGCAGTTATGTGTTGGATCGTCTCAGGTGCCTCTTTGCACAACCTACACCTTGGGTCTTGTCTGTTGTGGTATATCTGGGCCTCGATGGCTCTGGTGCTCAAGGCCTGTTCCTGAGCAGCCAGGATGAGTGCCTCTGTGCTGTCCTTCAGGCCAGCAGATGAGGATATATATATATATTTATATATATATATGCTCCGCTGACAAGACCAAAGTTATCTGTTCTTCTCTCTCTCTCTGTATCATACAGGTATACGATGTATGCCACTGACGCGATCGTTACTTGTTTGGAACTATTTTGTGTGGAAGGTTACAGCGTTCCGTGTCCATATAAATAGAGCGGGTGGAGCTTCTCTGTGTTCGTCTGACAGTGACAGTGCGCTACAGTGGTAGCGACCTAGCGAAAGTAAAACGTCTCCAGTGTTGTCATCGAACCAAGTGTAGTCATTCGAAATGAGGTAGACACAAAAACCGTAGAGAGACTTCCACGCAAGAAGGACCAACATAATCAACATAACCTGACTTTGTTAGGGGGAGTGAAACCCCCCTCTTTCAGAATGGTTTGCCCCTGCAGCACGGGAAGTGCGTGTGCTTGTTTGTACGGCCGCCAGTTTTGAATACAGCGGCATATAATGAGCATTGGTGTCCTGTGTCTCGTTATTCTTCAACAAACATACAGAAACCAGACTGCTGTGTTGAAAGCAAACTTGAGAAAAACGAAGTATGCAACCATGGTTTAAATCCACTATAGGCTGAGTACTAGTGTACCTTAGATGTGCACTTTATAATGTTATATTACTCTGTTTTGATTTCATTAAAAAAAAGCTGTTTAAGCAGCTGTTGTGTGACAAAATATTTTTTCACCGTTATTGATGGACAGTAATATTGTGTGAGAGATTTTGTGAATAACTGCACCAAGTGAAAAATGTTCATGTAAAATTGAAAATCAAAATTGTTATTTCAGTAAATATTTGCATTTGGCACATAGAAAACTGATTAATGATTCCATGTTGGTGAGAGCATTAAAATGGGGAAAAAATAGGACAAAAAATGTAAAAGGAAATTCAGAAATGATAAAAAATGTGTGAGTAATCACGATTAATTTTTTAGTTCATTTGAGTTAATTATGACAGTTGCATTTTTAATTAGATTAAATATTTTAATTGTTTGACAGCTCTAATATATATATATATATAAATATATAATATGGTGTGTGTGTGTGTGTATACTGTATATATGTATATATGCGTGTGTGTGTGTGTGTGTGTGTGTGTGTGTGTGTGTGTGTGTGTGTGTGTGTGTGTGTGTGTATATATATAAAGGGCGGCCCGGTAGTCCAGTGGTTAGCACGTCGGCTTCACAGTGCAGAGGTGCCGGGTTCGATTCCAGCTCCGGCCTCCCTGTGTGGAGTTTGCATGTTCTCCCCGGGCCTGCGTGTGTTTTCTCCGGGTGCTCCGGTTTCCCTCCCACATTCCCAAAATACGGAAGATGAATATATATACTGTATATATATATATATATATATATATATATATATATATATATATATATATATATATATATGGTGTGTGTGTGTGTGTGTGTGTATATATGTACGTATGTACACACACTGTATAACAAAGATGTGGATTGATGGGTGCATATACAGTATGTGTATACTGTACACTCTAAATGTCACTTTTTGTCAACGCCATGGTGGTCCGTTTGTCTTACTTCTTCAGAAGCTGCTGAGAAGTTGTTTGACCTGGTGGATAGTTTTGCGGAGAGCGCTAAAAGGAAGGCTGCAGTGTGGCCACTTCAGATCATTCTCTTGATCCTTTGCCCAGAGATCACACACACAATCTCCAAAGACACTGTGGAAGATAGCAAGGCCAACAAGGTGAGCAGGAGAGGGGAACACACCATAAATAACCTACTTTCGTCAGTAATAACTGGCTTTATGTCTTTCCTGTTGTGCCTGCAGAAACTGTTTTTGGACAGTTTACGGAAGGCTTTGGCCGGCCAGGGTGGTAGTAAGCAACTGATGGAGAGCGCTGCTATCGCCTGTGTAAAACTGTGTAAAGCATCAACTTATATTAATTGGGAGGACCACTCAACTATTTTTCTCCTTGTCCAGTCCATTGTCATGGATCTTAAGGTTTGAATATTTACTTAAGTTCTCGCCCTTCTCTTTTTTGTTTTTATTTGATTCTGTGTGAAAGAATGCAATACCAAGTTTAAATTCAACCCCCTCTGGCAAGAGTCATTTTTTATTTGTTCCATACAAAAGATAATAGGCGTTTCGTACGAACCTTAAAGTCCAATTATTTGTGTACTCATGCCACCCTTGTCACTCTCTACTATTTTTTCAAATTCTATGGAGTTGAAGGGATGTCTCAACCCACTATTCACGGGATATTAGACTTATTTAGCCATTGTCAGCAGTAAAAAGTTAATGTTTTGTCTGTAATGAATGTGATAACTTCATTCATTTTCATGTACAATTAGCACCTTCAAAAACGCATCTTGCCAGTCGTTATCGACTCAAAATGAAGTCTCATGTGATCAGGGCTCAGGGAAAAGCAACATCACATTTATTATAGACTAAATGTGAACTTTTCAATGGTGCAAATTGCTGAATAAATGAAGTCTGCTTTTAGACATTCATCTGTTGTGGTTCTCGTGAGATGCACACTACCACTGCTGGTATTGACAACATCAAGCTCACAAATTCAGTGAACTTTGAAGGCATCACTCACGTCAAGCCCCTTCATTCAGTAACGGTGTTACTTCATACAAATACACAAGTAGGACCTTTTTGGAACAGATTTGGACTTTGCATACATTTATTTATTTGATTGTAGTTTTATACTTTTGTTTTTCAGTAAGAAAACCAATATTCCTTGCATGCTCGCGGTATTTGCTGTGTTCGCCTTAATTGCTTCGTAGTGTGATGTGAGAATAGAATATAATTACCCAAATTTTACATGGTCTGACATCTGTCTCTTGTCCATGTCACAAGGCTTTGCTGTTCAACCCAGCAAAACCCTTCTGGAGGGGGGCGGGCAGCCAGAATGCTGATGTTGAGCTCATGATGGACTGCTTTGTCTCCTGTTTCCGCATCAACCCTCATAACAACCAGCACTTTAAGGTGGGTTCATATAAACAATCCTGCAAAGTCATTTATGAAGCAGATGTCTGTGCACTACTGTCAGTGTTTTTACCACAGTGGCTTGAAAATAATTTAAATGCATTGCAGGAGCCGTGCCGCAAAATTAAACGATACGATTTGACGTAATCTTTACTGCTGCCTTAGTTCTCATCAAAAATAAATAAATAGGATAATTTAAGGAAATTAATTCAGAGATCTGACAGCCAGTCTTTTTTTTTTTTTGAAGGTGTGCTTGGCTTCATCTTCTCCTTCAACCTTCCACTTTGTCCTGGTCAACTCATTGCACAGAATAATCACCAATGTAAGTATCCAGAGCACCATTAGACCGATATTTTGTTTTATGCATGTCTTTACTTTGCTCTCATTTGCTTCACATTGCATGTGCCCTCACGCAGTCTCATCTGGACTGGTGGCCGAAGATAGATGCGGTGTACTGTTACTCTGGAGAACTCCGCTTTATGTTCTCAGACACCCTCAACCGGGTTGTCCAAAGTACCCATGCTCCTCTTCGCATGACACCGGTAAGTATACAAATTCTTATGGTAAATACAGTAGAATAATGAAGACTGGACTTTATTTTCTCAGAATCAATTTGTCCCTGGAATAATGATTGGTTTTGTTCAAGAATATGATGCAAGCTCCAAATAGATCCAAGATCATGTGATCGTTATATTTATTGAAGTGGGGGTGGGACATCAATATGCGTTTTTTGAAATCTTCTGCATTGAACAAAAACTGGGCGCTTGGACTTGCAGTCTGAGTCCAGGATGAATGTACAGACGTGTGCATGTGGTACGTGCACTATACGCGTCACCAAACACAAATTGTAGCATCGTTATCTTCAAAATCTGAAAGGCGTGATTTCGGGCACATTTTTGAAAGTAGGCCATTTACAAAATTCGATTTGGTTGTGTAATTTCACACTTGTGTGGACTCTCCGAATCCCCAAATATTTGTATCACAGTTGTTTAAAGTCTGTTTTACCTAATATGTCTGGAAACTCCACCTCCCTAAATTGAGGCCATTAGAGCCTGATCCATGGAAGCATGTTTCTAAAATAAGTGTCTAAAGACTGAGCATGACCAGTGTACTCTTGTCATCATTGAGATTGTCATCAATGTTGTTGATTCATTGTTACGTTGTTGAATCTTAACATTTTTCTCACCTTTATGTCGGACAGAGTTTGACTTTCAAGGGGAAGATGACAACCAGCCTTAAGTTCAAAGAGAAAACCACCGAACTGGATACGAGAAGTTACAAGTGCCTCCTGCTTGCTCTGGTCAAACTAATCCATGCTGACCCCAAGCTCATGTTGCATGTGAGTGATTGTCTGTCTTACTTTCATTCACGCAGGTTCAAGGCCCATTCTAGCTGGACGAGAATCTTTAATTCACATTGTTGTCCACTAGAACCCTGTGAAGCAAGCTCCAGACATGCAGAGCAGCACAGCTGAGCTCATAATTGGTCTGGTGCAACTAGTGCCTCTCGCCAACACAACACAACTCTCACAAGAAGCCATGGAGGTTTGAGGCTGAATAGTCTCTATCTATCTATCTATCTATCTATCTATCTATCTATCTATCTATCTATCTATCTATCTATCTATCTATCTATCTATCTATCTATCTATCTATCTATCTATCTATCTATCTATCTATCTATCTATCTATCTATCTATCTATCTATCTATCTATCTATCTATCTATCTATCTATCTATCTATCATGTATTTATTTATTAATTAATTATTTTAATTGCACATCTACTGATCCTAAGACTGGTAAAATCGCTACAATTTACAGTTAATATAAATGAACAAATAATAGTTTTGATAACATTGTTTTATTATTCTGTAACAGAATAGATTTGCAGTGCATCGATTTGCCAGAGGAAAAAAATGTGAATGCCCCTGTGGACTGTCGAGGGGAAACCAAGATAACAAAAGTATTTGAACAACAATGAGATTTATTTTAGCTGCAGCTGTTGAGAAACACCATGTGACAGAGTGTTAAGTCCGTAACAGAGTGTCTCTCCCCCGGCAGGGGTGATGTCCCTGCTTTCATACCGTCTTATCATCAAGGTGGAGTTAACTCATAGCACAAAAGCTAATTGCATGGCCTAACATGGTCATCTTCGCAATACCTTTATACCGTTGGTCGGTGAAACATGATCTTCAGCATGCATCAGCCACACCAGCTGGCCGTAATCAGACCTGCACCCCCCGCCCCCCACCAACCAGAACACAAGAAAAGAAACAAAGATGCCATTGTTACACCCATAGCAGATTGCATCACACAGTTTAAACTCAAATTTTCCATCACAACTGCCTTTAGTGCATGTCCAGTTACACTTTACTCCAGTCCAGGAAAAAAGAAAAAAATATTTGAGAAGGGTTTGGTCTAAAGTGACTCCAAGTTACACTGGGTGCACACTCTGTTCAAGCAATAATTGTGAAGAAAACACTAATACATTTACACATAACGCATGTCATTTAATAAACAAATATAGTATTGTATAGTAACATGATATATTGTTTAAAATTTTACTTTATATATTAATAAAGATTGAATCATGTAGATCAGTGAATTATAAAGCAACATCAAAGGAATCAAACCTTGAATTCGCTCAATCGTTGCTGAATTGTTAAATTCCTAATTAAAATCCCCAGCAAGACTTGAGAAGCACAAAGATTTGTTAATGTGCTACTTTTTAAATTGTCCAATAATGCTGCCGCAACATGTAAATTTCCTTGGGCAGGGATTATTAGTCTTTTCTTATTATTTTATATGTTCACAATCTGTATGAAAATGTTTTGTTTTTTACATTCAATGGTTTTGCAATTGTCTGAACAAGGTTGCTTCTTCATTGTGGTTTTGTCCTTTGCTTTTCTTTTATCTCCGACGATCTGTTTAGGCTCTTTTAGTACTGCACCAGCCAGAATCCATTGAACAGTGGAATCCTGATGCTCCGATAGAGACTTTCTGGGATATCAGGTACTCTAAGGCAGTGTTTCCCACCCAGTGTGCAGTGATGTGAGAGATCAAAAGGTGTGCCGTGCCAATAATCGAATGTCAACAATTACAAAAAGAAATGTGACTTTTCATGGAATGGAATGCACCTGTAAAGTGACACATAAGCGCACAGAACAGGAGAAGTGAACCAATCTCTTTTTCATCAATGGATGCTACAGCTTCTTGTTGACTTTGAAACTTAGCTTGTAGCCGACGTGTGCACATTTTGAGCATGACGTCTCTGATCCACTGGTTAAAGGACACTTTGACTCACTCCTCTTTCATCTTAAACTGCTTCAAAAAACAAAGCGTGTGACGGAAAAGTGGTTAGGACACGACTGTCCGTGTTTTATGTTATGTGGTGTGTTTATTATTTTACTTTATGTTAACTGTTTTGTTAAGCGCTTTGTTACAGCTGCCGCTGTTGTGAAAGCGCTATATAAATCAGCATGTATTGTATTGGAGAACTTGACGTTACGTGGCGCAGAGGGTTTAAGCAAATACATGTAAATTTGTAGGTCTCACCCAGAAAGAAAATAGTCTACCACTGCATTCATAAATGCACTATTTTATACTGAAAGTTTTGGCTTGGTACAGACACTCAAATCAAGCCTAATTTTAAGATGATTTACTTAGGCCTTTACGACACACATCGTTATCCATTAGTTCACAGGTGCAGTTCCTCATCTGCCGCAAACTGATTGGCCAGCAGATGGTCAATGGCACCGAAGTTCTCAAGTGGTTGCGAGAGATCCTAATTTGCAGGAATAAATTTCTGCTCAAGAACAAGGTACTGTTTTCCCTATTTGTGCATCAAACAACTGTTAATATGCAGCTGTGTATTCAATGGAAATCACGTACAATGGTAATACTCGTAACTGTACTGTCAATATTTAAGTACATACTGTACTTTCCAGCGGACCTTTTGTTGCTCACTGTCTGACATTGCAAAAACTCAACCACTGAGAAATGGTTGTCAAAACAGTGCCTCTTTAGTAAAAAAAATAATAATAACTGCTCGCTGCCATGTCGTCGCCAGTTCATCAGCAAAAAAATAAATAAAATAAAAAATCTATAATACTAACTGGGGTATGATATATTGATGTTATTAAGGCCACATTACGATATTACAGCGTTATTAGAACAATAACTTGAGGGAAATGCCATGTTGTGGAAATTTAAGTGCCAGGAAAGTTACCCTTTGTTAAAACAAAAAAGTGAACACAACTGTGAAAATGTCAAACACATTGGTCAATATAGAAATTAAATAATGCCTATTTAAACAAAACATGCCAAATATTTTGTCAACAATTGCATTGAATGTCTCCACATCAAGCATGTGAATCATTATACAAACCGCTTTCCAATCCGCTTATTCTCACAAGGGTCGCGGGGGGTGCTGGTGCCCATCCCAGCTGTCTTCGGGCAGTAGGCAGGAGACACCCTGAACCGTTTGCCAGCACACAGACGAACAACCATCCACACTCACACCTAGGGACAATTTAGAGTGTTCAATCAGCCTGCCATGCGTGTTCTTGGAATGTGGGAGGAAACCGGAGTACCCGGCGAAAACCCACGCAGGCCCCGGGAGAACATGCACACTCCACACAGGGAGGCCGGAGCTGGAATTGAACTGTAAGGTCTACGCGCTAACCACTGGACCACCGGGCCGCCCTATACAAACATGTCTAACAATTTATTTCAAAATATGTACATAGTGAAAAGTATTTTATTAAAATAGAAACCAGAAAAAAATGAGGTAATCAAAGCATATAACATGAAAAAAAAGCTGTTGCCAAGTCCAGTAACATTCTTATACACCTGATATATTCAAACTAGCATATAAAAAACGACTAGCAAAACACAACAAAAAATATCCAGAATATTGGCAGACTAGTGACATGACTTTTCGTCTCTAAGCAACTACTTATTGCGCTTCATATCAGGTCTTTTTTATTATTTTTTTCCAGCCATTCTAAGATATTGAAGCCCTCTGTGCATGTTACGCTGGAGGTTATTTTTAGTTTACAAAGGAGCAAGTGGCAGACATAACCAAGCTGGGCCGTGATAGGTCGAGAGGCTCAGGGTGGATCTCAAGTCTCTTCCCAGCTTTTGCCTCCTATATATGACTGCTATGTGACAAGAAAAATTGCAAAAGGAGACAAGCCCTTAAGACTTTTTAGGCTCCCACAGAATTCCTTGCGGCATGGGTTTCAAGTTGACAGGGCAATGTTTTACTTTTCAGATGGCTGGCCAATCATGATGTAGTGCCGTGTACATTGGCAGCATCTGATACCGTCCGTCACTTCGCATGACATTATTGTGAGAATTTTGAAACGGAGGTACCGAGATATATGGAATACTACGCCATCCCTAATACGAATGTTGTTGTTGTTTTTTTTTTTAAAGGCAGATTTACCGGTCATACTTTAGGTGCTACTTTACATGTAGGCACACTCAAGGGTTTAAAAATAGGTTAATACTGAATAATTCCCCATCCCATGTAGAAAAAAAAATTCCGTCCACACTGCCTCATGTGTTTCATAAAACTGCAAGCTAAGGCTAAAAAATAAAAACAAGCGCGCATATTGCTGGCGTCTGGACGGAACTTCCTATGTCACAATTTGGTATCTACACTGATGTTGAGTCCAAACATTAATTGGTGTTAGTTTTACAGATTACTGACCATTCGACCAATCTAAAGTGTTGAAAATGACTTTCTCTCTTCGATGATGCAGTGTTATTGGTTGGACTGTGATGGTATTTATAGACAGCTTTGTATCATTCCGTATCAATTATGTTTAAAGTACAGTATATATTTGTGCTTGCAACAGGAGTGTGCCACCATGGGTGGAGGTATTCCAATCTGCAGGCAGGCTCAGACCAAGCTTGAAGTGTGTCTCTATATGTTCCTGTGGAGTTCAGACACAGAGGCTGTGTTAGTTGCCATGTCATGTTTCCGCCACCTTTGTGAAGAAGCTGACATCCGTAGTGCTGCTGACGAAGTGTCCGTCCAGACCATCCTGCCCAACTATGCCACTTTCAGTGAACTTGCCTCAATAAGCAACATGATGGGAACAGGTGAGTCAAACAAACAAAACTCATTGTAGTGACCAAAAGCAGGATAATGTGGAATCTCTTGCATCCTCCTCACTTATACGATTTTGTTTGTGCTCTGAGGTCGCTCTACGTTGCAAAAGAGAGTCATGTCCCTGCTCAGGAGGATCGAGCATCCCACACTAGGAAACATCGAGGTGAAGTGATTCTCATGTTTTGCTAATGATTGAAAGCATGGTAACTAAAACCAACCCCTTTTGTAATGTGAATGCATGCAGTGATAATAATAACATATTTGGTAAAGTCATTTAATTTAGGTGGAATCTTGGTTCACACACTCAATTTGTCCTGAGTCTCCATGAGTCGGTGGTTCTTAACCTTGTTAGAGGTACCGAACCCAACCAGTTCATTTGAACATTCATCAAACCCTTCATTATTGAAAAATAAAAATCTGATTCAAAAAGTGTTCTTTTAGTTGTGCTGGTGCGAGATTAGAGTTGCTCAACTTGGCATGACAAATCATGCAGATATAATGCTGAGTCCGATCACGTTCTGTGATGCGCGTGAATCCATGTAGTACATATTCGTCCGACCACTTTCTTTTTTTGTTCGACATAGTTAGCATGTATTAAAACATTCTTTAAAAAAATCACACAGTGTACTATCACAACAGTTACACGTTGACGACCGATCGAACTACAATTCGCACAGCACTGATTGAACAAGCAATCTAATGTGATCATCTGCAGCCAGTGGTGGCCAAGCGGACGTGTCATAATTAATTGACATGTTGAGTCGGGTGTGTAAACCTCCATGGCAGAGGGTCCGTCAAACCCCTGAGACCGATTCACCGAACCCCTGGGGTTCGATTGAACCCAGGTGAAGAACCACTGCCATGAGTGAACCGAAACATTCAGTCATGTTTCTCATTGAAATGAATGGGAATTGATCCTTTCTAAGCCCACAACAACGTTACGGTACGTTTACCTTGTTTTATCGGTGTGTAGGCAAAAATAATTATAGAAAACACACATAGTAACAAGTAAAACAATGCGTGTAGTCTTACAGCTCAGTGAGCACATGCAAATAAATCTACAACTCCATTTACTTACAGTGTGCACTGAGGACTGCGACTCTCAAATGTGCAAAGTATCTCTCATCTAGGTAGTACGTTTCTGTCAATGAATATGCAAGATGCAGGGTTTACACACTAATTAGCACAATAGTTGGAGAAAATCTTAGTTGATGAAAACAGCACACATACAGTGATTTATGGCAGTGTTTTTCAAACCCTGTGCCGCGGCACACCATGATATTGTCAGGTGTGCCGTGGGAAATTATACAATATGTATGTATGCCTGTGCGGTTGATCGGCTGGAAGAGTAATCATCATCCATACCGGTAGGGAGCAGGAGCAGCTAGCTAATTGCCCAATTCTTCGAGACAAGCAAAGTTTCCAGCGCGAGGCAATACAACGAAAGGCATCTTTCATTTAGATTTACTTTTATCGGAAATGCAACGGCACCAATGTTCCCTCTAAACTGCACAATTCCACACTGGTCACACACTCTCAGCGCACTAGAAAACCTATCCAGCGGAATGAACGCACTGCAAATGAAATAGATGGATAACTTTTTTTCTGTATCAATTTGCAAAACGGCGCTTGAGTCTGTTCACTGCCGAATAGTGACATTATCCACGAAGAATAAGCCACTGCATATAAAATAATTTGGCTGCTCGGTTAAGTTTGAACCGGGCCGAGCAGCGGTCAACAGCGGGCTGTCAAACCCTTTTCTTTCGTGCAGAACAACTGTGTGTGTGGCTTGCCAGACTAATACACAGCACTCCGTCAAAGGTCCACTATTGGTCAGTGCACCATCTGTTGGGGGAATGCAGGTGTTGCGGGACCAAGATTAAATAATGGGGTTATTAGAATTTTTTGTTGCTGTTAATGTTGGACAAGTTTGCTGATGTCAATCACATGTTTGTTCATGTCAATCCCAACCATAACTGAGCTTGCCATGCCCATGCCACGATTGGAATCAAAGTACTGAACCAAGGATATATTTCTTTAAACGTTTTGTTTGTGAACCGAGGTTCTACTTTTCTCTTAACAAAGTCATTGTGTTGATGTTTTTTCACTTCTGTTAATATTGTGTGTGATTTTTCCGCCTTAAGGCTTGGGAGGACACATATGCTAAATGGGACCAAGCAACAAAACAAATCCTAAATTTCCCCAAAAACAAGGCAGATGATGGGCAGGTAGGTATCCTTCAAAGGGATCAGTCAGTTATACCTGTTTCTGTGATATAAAGTCGTTTCAATACATCGTTTCCCAACAGCAGGAGTGGATCAACATGACAGGCTTTCTCTGTGCCCTGGGCGGTGTGTGCCTCCAGCAACGCAGTACGCCTGGCCCTGCCACCTATAGCCCACCTATGGGCTCAATGAGTGAGCGCAAGCATTCTATGATTTCCATGGGGCCGTGTGAGATCTTGAACCCCATGGCCTCAGCCTCCTGCTCCTCATCAGCTTCGAGTGAGACACCAGTCAGCCGCTTTATCGATCGGCTGCTGGCCTTGCTGGTGTGTGGCCATGACAGAGTCGGCCTTCATGTCCGTACCAACGTGAAAGACTTGCTGGGGTTGGAGCTTAGCCCTGCCCTTTACCCCATGCTCTTCAATAAGTTGAGGAACAGCATTGGTAAATTCTTCGACACACAGGGTCCGGTGAGTGGAGGCTACTAACCCTCATATCCAATCTAGTAGTATTGGTTTCTTGTTCACTTTCAATGTCCAATGGCCATAACTAACGGAGTATTGACGATGAGATTATTTTACACATGCCATTTTTTTGTAAACTAATTTACAAAGTTTGTTCAGAGACAAATATTTTTCAGATATTTGTAGCAGCCATATTGTAACTCAATGGGGGACTTTGAAGTTTTTAACACTTTTTTACCTGTGTTAAACTGTCTGTATAGCCTGACTGTATAATATTTTTTATGATCTGAATGAAACAAATCTGAGTGAGAAGAACTGTGACTGTAGGAGGTGTAACCAAAGGGTGTTGTCACTCATTTGCGGGAGCACCTCATAGCCACACGGATACACCAGCCAGCGGCTTCGGTTGTCATTGTGCACCTATGTTCTAAAAAGTATAACAGCAACGAGTAGCATTTAGTGCTTTGCAGCACGCCAGCATGAATAGGTTATGCTCGTTGCAAGTAATGCTGGTTCAAAACCGCAGACTACCCCTTTGACCCATTGAGGCTACGTCTTCTCAGCCTGATTAAGATGATATAAGAAAACCTTTATTTGCCTCATAATGGAGAAATTCCCAATTTACAGCAGCATAATTTCATAATTGTGAAAGAGAAAAGTAGAAGAACAAAAAGTATATAAATAAATATAAATATAAGCATATTAAAAATGGGTGAGTGGGGGTGAGTCCAGGTTTACAGTCCTGTCTATTCAATAGCCTGATAGCAGTCGGCAGGAACAAGCGGCGCTACCTCTTCATGCAGCGTGGGTGTATCCGTCTCTGGTTGAAGGAGCTGCCCAGTGCTGTCAGGGTGGTCTGGAGGGTCTGTCCATCATAGCTTTGAGTTTGGCGAGCATCCTCCTGTTGCCCACCTCCTCCAGAGTGTCCAGGGAGCAGCCCAGGACAGAGCTTTTAACAGACAGAGATTGTAACAGCATTCAAAATTTCTTTTCAATAATTGCACATGCTGAGCCAAAAACAACATGGGTGAGCTGAACTGCTGCCAGTCATACATTGTCCCAGTATGTTTGTTGATTCTGTGGCATTGCCAGGGTTCCCACAGGTCCTTAAAGTTAATAAAAATCAATTTTTAAAAAAGCTGTAAAATTATGTTCTTAGTTGTCCTTAATTTTCAGGGAAAGGTTCTATAATCCCAAAAAATCCATAAAAATTAACCTGTGGTGTTCATTTAATTTGTGTATGTAATTTTCCCCACCCTTCCAATTAATAGTTTTGTTGAAAATGCGCCTGGCGCCCTTCCCCTCAAACCCCGCTGTCGGGCTACATGCAATACAGCAAGAATTTGAACACCAGCTCAGCGATCTCTGTTCATTAAATCCACCGTGACCCCCCCCCCCCCCACTCAATGGAGAAAAGTCCTTAAAAATTGCTAAATTGGCCCTCAAAAGTCCATAAATAAAAAAGTGGAAGAGTGGGAACCCTGATTGCTCCTTACTGTACAAAGGTATAAATGCCTCGCAATAAGAATCATCAACACCTTCTGATATTCTATTACACAATTGCTTTGCCTTTGTGACGTCTCAGATCTGGGCATTTCATAAAGGAAACTGTCATTCTCCCTAATTGTATGATTGAGGCGGCACTATTATTGCTACACTGTAGCCACCCAAAGCGAGTAAAGCGAGCCTAGCTATGAGATTGTTCTGAAAAAGGGGCATTGGTCTAGATTTGTTTTTTAAAAACCCCAAACAAACAAAAAACCCATAAAAATATGCAACAATTGATGCTCTTAGCACATTGTTTGTGTTTGACGTGTCCTCCTTGGCTGTTCTTTTCCAGGTTCCTATCAATGACACTAACACCCAATTTGTGGAGCAGACAATCGCAATAATGAAGAACCTGCTGGATAACCATACAGAGGGCAGTTCTGAACACTTGGGACAGGCTAGCATTGAGACCATGATGCTTAACCTCGTCAGGTCAGAAATAACTGCATTGGACATTGTGATATGGTATGAGACGCGCTAGACAACTGACTTCAGCTTTGTCGTCTTTTGGCTTTGGTTTTCTTAGGTATGTTCGCATTCTTGGCAATATGGTTCATGCTATCCAGATCAAAACAAAGTTGTGCCAGCTAGTAGAAGTCATGATGGAGAGAAGAGATGACCTGTCTTTTTGCCAGGAGATGAAATTCAGGTAAGTTGCTTTTTCCACAGTTAAGCGCTCAGTGTATATAATATTTCATGGCAAAGCTCAAAATAACATTTTATTCCTTGAACAACAAATAATATTAGTGATATAAATATGCAGTACAGTATACTACGTTAACCCTTTCATGCATCCTGTAACGTGACAATATGATAAGCTGTCCACTGGAGTAACTGCTGTCCCTGAAAGAATGAATATACTTCTATCCTTGTAAGCCACTCCTCGCGATTACGTCTGACATAATCTAATTTGATTTATTTTTGGTTTCCGGTTCTATGTACCGGTAGTAGTGCCATGTTATTTTGTATTTATCTCCAGACACTACATACTCTCTGCTTTAACCTGGTTCCCACTGGACTCCTATAAAAAGTGTACTTAATCACCCAAGCACTTAATTCCAGTGTCATGTCAATTTTCGGCCTCAGAACTGCCCTGCAGCCTCGCCAGGGGGGAAAAAAATTGAATTCCTTCCATCTGGATCTTGTAACATTTGTAGGTGATTTTATATACAAATGAAATTCTAATACATTGTCTTTGAGTAGGCAGCCCGGAAGTCCAGTGGTTAGCACGTCGACTTCACTGTGCAGAGGTACCGGGTTCAATTCCAGCTCTGGCCTCCCTGTGTGTAGTTTGCATGTTCTCCCCGGGCCTGTGTGGGTTTTCTCCGGGTACTCCGGTTTCCTCCCACATTCCAAAAACATCATGACAGGCTGATTGGTCACTTTAAATTATCCCTAGGTGTGGGTTTGGGCGTGCATGGTTGTTTGGTTGTTCGTCTCTGTGTGCCTTGCGATTGGCTGGCGACCAATTTGGGTTGTCCCCCGCCTACTGCCCGAAGACAACTGGGATAGGCGCTAGCATTGCCCGCAATCCTAGTGAGGATTCAGCAGTTCGGAAGATAAATGAATGAATGTCTTTGAGTATTTAATATCACAATTAACAATTACAAACACTATGGTTGAGCACCAACGGTCAGCGCTGGGTTGTAGAGAGCAGGAAATCAGGCCCTTCCCTCCTTTGTGAGAAATTTTGTTATAAATTCATGCCAGCCCCTCCTTGGAGCCACGCATGGTAAATAGACTTTCAGTGACAATTACTTGCTTCCGCAGTTAGTTTTGATCATTGGTTTTTAATTTTTTTAAGGAATAAGATGGTGGAATACCTGACTGACTGGGTGATGGGAACTTCCAATCAAGCAGCTGATGATGACATTAAGTGTTTGACAAGGTATAGCTTGGTTGCCAGCAGTGTCAAATGTTGACTGCAGTATTGAAGACATTATCTTGTTTCCTGCCTGTCTGTGTGTGATCTAGGGATCTTGACCAGGCCAGTATGGAGGCAGTTGTGTCTCTGCTTGCTGGTCTTCCTCTGCAACCCGAGGAGGGAGATGGAGTGGAGCTAATGGAGGCCAAATCACAGCTTTTTCTCAAGTTAGAATACATTTCCTTAACTTTTAAGGGCATTAAACCACTTTGAACTCATTTGCTGCGAGCCGTTTTCATCAGAGCCAACCACATATTTGAACATTTTGACTGATCCACAGAATATTGTGTTGTATAGATACAGTAAATATATCTCTATGTAATCTAATCTCAACCAACGGAAGAAAAAGTTTGATTCTACCGTTTTCTGTTCTTTTGTGGTCAGCAGTAGAGCATCAGTAAATTATAGGAAATTCGGTCGCTTCTCTGAAAATCTGGTAAAACAGTTTTTTCCAATTACATATGTCAAGCAGAACCGTTTCTTTGATGTTAAAATTTTTGCTTTCGTTTGTCTTCTATCATCTGTGGTTTCATTCTATAAAGCAGCCAAACCAACATTGAGGAATGGCTTTTGACAAAATAATAAGCTATTTAGGGGTAGACGCGTGCTGTGAATGCTGCAAACACACCAGAATGGCACATTAGCCAATGGTGCGGTATTGTTTAGTGGCTGGTCTCATCACGAGCGTCATCGTCATAATTCCAAAGTTGTTGTATTTTGTCACATTTATGAAAAATACATAATTCAGCCAAGTACATCGCAACACATACTCTGTGAGTTCTGTACATATAAATTCCTTGGTCCTATTGCTAATTTCAAACTCATCCTACGTCATCATGAGCTAAAACTATGCCAGGAATCCACAGGATCTTCCACAAACAGTCGCTCTGAGCGCCAGCAGAGCGACAGTTGCCCTGCATGACCCAAAATATTGGCCTCTGTTCGGCTTATTACTGATTGAGTCCTGTAATGCGTATCACCAATATACCCCCGTGCGCTGTAACAGGCCTTCGAACCAAACGGCCTACATGGCAGCCATGTTGGCAGGGTGACTTTTCATCAAAGTTAGTAAATGTACGCAGTTGTACATAACTATATGCAGCACAGTGGATAGGCATCTATCGTTGGGCTTTGAGAATCAAGTGAAACAGGCACTCTTTCCAGCCTGTACTCACAGAATCGTGAAGATTTGAAAATGCCGGTGCTATATTTGCACGTCTAGTTTGTCGCATCGAAGGAGCTTACGAACACGAACGAAGAACCACCATGAAGTGTGTGGATGATGCTCGCAAGTTGCAATAATGAATACTTTGTTTAAAAACAACAAAAATAGTCATTACATACTCCCTGTTGCCGCAACTTCCTTTACCCTTGTTATTGTGTCAGCAGGGCATGAAATTCCTCACTCGTGTCTTCCTTGTCAAAATCCAAGGAACAACACCGATGTACCGGTAATTGAACAAAAAAAAGGCTTTAATTCTACTTGAATCCCCTTGATCACAAGAATTATGAAAGTGTGACAAAAGAGAACCAGTCACTAGCACTTGTTCTCTTTTGTCACACTTTGTCACACAGCACTGTCAGAAAAGTTGTTGCTCCATGCTCTACTTGTGTTCCTTTTTATATTTACGTCACCACCACACTATCTCCATTTTACAGTTAAAAGTAGGACGAACTAATGGGAGTACAGATACTTACAGTAAGTACTCTTAATAAATGTACTTTATAAATGCCAAATATTCTGTTGTTGGTCAACTAAAATTATTCAAATAAGTGTGTAATTAACCTCATGTTTTCTATGACTAACAATATAAAAAGAACTTTCACTTCATAAATGGAAAGTTATGTGGTCAATCTGTACCCCGTAAGTGGTAAGGTAAAGAATTTTCTAAAATAGTTGTTGTTGTCCTGCAGGTACTTCACCCTTTTTATGAATCTGCTCAATGATTGCAGTGAGGTAGAGGATGAGGGTCAGGCAGTGGGTGGATGCAAGAGGGGGATGTCGCGCCGCCTGGCCTCCCTTCGCCACTGCACTGTCCTGGCCATGTCCAACCTCCTCAATGCTAATGTCGACAGTGGCCTCATGCATTCTATTGGTAAGTTTGACTTTGTCACACTTGCAACATTTAGGGAAATTTGCTTGATAAAATGAAGCTACTGTGTAGTTTATATTTCCCAACTCTGAATGCTCAGGTCTGGGTTACCACAAAGATCTCCAAACTCGAGCCACATTCATGGAGGTGTTGACAAAAATCTTGCAGCAGGGAACAGAGTTTGACACACTTGCTGAGACAGTGCTAGCTGACCGCTTTGAAAGGCTGGTTGAGCTGGTAACTATGATGGGAGACCAGGGAGAACTTCCTATTGCCATGGCACTGGCTAATGTTGTTCCAGGATCCCAGTGGGTAAGAATGTTCTCTGCGTTCGTGGATACTGGCAGTTAAATCTATGATTCACTCTATATAGTAAAACTGTGTTGATGACCAAACAGCACAGTATCATTAAAATGATCTTTGAAAGAAAAAAAAAATCCTCCCTCCTACTAAATTCGCGTTAATGACTTCATACCCAATTCCTATGAAGTTGGGATGTCTTAATCACAAATAAAAACAGGCTACAATGATTTCCAAATCATGTTCAACCTATATTTAATTGAAAACATAAAGACACGATATTTAATGTTCAGACTCATAAACTTTGTTTTTAGCAATTGATCATGAACTGAGAATTCTATGGCTGCAACACATTCAATAAATTCCGGGACAGGCGGCAAAAAAGACTGAGAAAGTTGAAGAATGCTCATCAAACACCTTTTTGGAACATCCCACAGGTGAACAGGCTAACTGGAAACAGGTGGATGTCATTAGGTAAAAAAGGAGCTTCCCTGAGTTGTTCAGTCATTCACAAGCAAAGATGGGGAGAGGTTCACCTCTGAACAACTGCGTGAGAAACTAGTTTAAGGACGATGTTTCTCAAGGCACACTTGCAAGGAATTTAGGGATTTTATCACCTCCGGTCCATAATATCATCCGAAGGTTCAGAGAATCTGGAGAAAACCAGCAATTAATAGCCGTAACCCTCAATGTCAAGGATATCATCACATGGACTCAGGAACACTTCAGAAAAACAATGTCAGGAAATACAGTTGGTAAGTGCAACTTAAAACTTCACTATGCAAAGCAAAAGCCATTCATCAACAACACCCAGAAACGCAGCTGGCTTCTCTGGGCCCGAGCTCTTCTAAGATGGGCTGATGCAAAGTGGAGAAGTGTTCTGTGGTCGGGCGAGTCCACATTTCAAATATTTTTGGAAATTTTGGACATTGTATCCTCTGGGTTAAAGAGGGGAAAAAGCATCCAAACTGTTATGGATGCAACGTTCAAAAGCCAGCATCTGTGATGGTATGGGGCTGTGTTTGTCCCAACGGCATGAGTAATTTATACATCTATGAAAGCGCTGTTTATGCTCAATGGTACATACAGGTTTTGGCGAAACACGTCCTGCCAATCAAGCAATGTGATTTTCATGGACGTCAAAGATACTAGACCAGGGGTGTCCAAACGTTTTGCCAAGGGGGCCAGATTTTATGTGGTAAAATGTCGGGGGGCCGACCTTGGCTAACATTCTTTACATTGAACAACAATATTGTTCAACAAATTTTAGTAAGCCAGTCTGTTTCACATTTCCATTTTTATTTTAATTTCAACAATCTTAAGAATTTCTTTTGGTTCATTTGAAGCAGGTATATCACACGCAACTGCTTATTCACTTGACTTTTTCTTAAACAGAAGTCTCCTGAGTGCAAATTGATTGATTTGAAACATAAAATGTATCACCATGACTTTTCAATAGTCACAAAACCTTTGACTCGAACAACAGGGAAATGAACAAGCAATACACATATCTACAACTGCAAGGATCATTTGAAATATGACATATCTGTCAATATAAACACGGAGTGATGTCTTGTTAACTCGTGAGTGATGCCCTCTAGTGTCTAAATGCTATTACTCATTTAGTGAATGCTATTACTCATTTAGCCACTAGAGGGAAGCAGTACTCTATGAAACATCACTAACCAGTCTACGAGACCTCAGTCAATGCAACACGTGTTCCATTGCGCCCAACCTGCGGGCCAGACGGCACTGATTTTATGACAGGGGCCGAGGGCCGGATGAAATTCGACCGCGGGCCGGATTTGGCCCGCGGGCCGGACTTTGGACATGCCTGTACTAGACCATATTGTCCTGCCTGCAGTCCAGACATGTCTCCATGTCTAAAAATGTGTGGTGCATTATGAAGCGTAAATGACAACAATGCAGACCGGGCTGTTGGACAAATGAAGCTGGAGATCTAGCAAGAATGGGAAAGAATTTGACTTCCAAAGCTTTAACAATTGGTGTCCTCAGTTCCCAAACAGTTGTTGAATACTGTAAAAGGAAAAGATGATGTATAACACTGGTAAACATGACCCTGTTCCAGCTTTTTGGGAACCTGTTGCAGCCATAAAATCACAAGTTCATAATTATTTGCTCAAAACAAAGTTGATCAGTTTGATGATTAAACAGATTGAAAATGATTTGCAAATCATGGTATATTCTGTTTTATTTGTTTAACACAAGTTAATGATGATTTGCTCAACACAGTTCATCAGTTTGTCTTCATAATGCATTTAATTATAGGTTGACTATGATTCACAATTCACTTTATAGTAATCCTAATTTTTCACGGTTAATGAACAGGTTCAATGTCAGGCTTCCACAGAGCTTGCTGATGATCTGATCATTTGAATCAGGTGTGTTGCAACTCTCCAGGACCTGAGTTTGACACCCCTGCTTTAAGCTATCACTTCAGACTTAATCTACTTCCTGCTTCCTTGTGACACGTCTAAAAAAACACCTAACCTGTTTGGGAAACGTTTAAAATATGTCCTCCTAACCCCCAAATTGGCCCCGTGCTTCCGTTGAAGCGATGTGCCATCCCTGCGAAGGGACGAACTGGCTTACATGCTTCCACACACCCCGGGACACATTGGCAACGTTTTGGAGCGCAGTTTAACTCATGAAAGACTTGGCACTTGTTGAAAAAAAGTTGTCGCCAACACAACACTACGATACAGTATGTGAGACAGTCAACTGCGAGAAACAAGGAAAAATGCCAGGTGAGGCCGAAATGAGAAATGAAATGAGAAAGAGACTGGAGCGACTGGTCAGGAAGGCCAGTTCTGTCCTGGGCTGCTCCCTTGACACTCTGGAGGAGGTGGGCAACAGAAGGATGCTAACTAAGCTAAAAGCTATGATGGCCAGTCCCTCCCACCGCCTCCAGCCCGCCCTGACAGCACTTGGTAGCTCCTTCAGCCACTGACGCTGACGCTCGTTCCTACTGACTGCTGCCAGGCTGCTGAATAAAAATAATAATAATAATTAAATGATGTGAAAGACAATTGTAAATAGCACTGCGATGTATCCATTTTGTATTTATATTGCACTTAATTGAACGGTGTTTTTTTTCTTCTTTCTACCTACATTCTTGCTGCTGGAGGCTGTAAATTTCCGCAGTGTGGGACAAACGAGGGATATCTTATCTTAATGATGCACAGCCATTCAGCTCACGGGATAAATCCACTCGAGCAGTCATTGGTCGATGTCTCGCCGGGAACCGATCATGCACGTTTTTGTATGAGCGCTCGTGGCATGGACAGTACAGTCCAGGCACGTACAAAACGTCTGAGTCATTCGGGATGCAGGGAAACCTTCTCTCTCGGGCATCAACATGAAACAACGCGTCTTGACGCAATATGGCTGCCAAGATGGCTGTATTTTTTCATTTGTAATTTTTATTTGTTTGTTAATTAATACAAGTATTTTTATTTTGGAAAAACCTGAGAAGCACTGACGCAGCAAAACATGAAGCGCAAAGTGGCAAGGGATTACTGTATTTTTACCGGTATTCATTTTTAACACAACTTCCCAATGTGAGTGGAATTGTTTTTTTTATTTTGAAACCTTGACAAGAATAGCCTATCAGAGACTGTCGAGACAGAAGGCATTGCAGAAGGGTGTTGTCAATCCTTGGTGTCCATGCTCAGATGACTTACTTTTGGTTAGCATCAAACGTTAAAAAGAAGTAATTGAACAGCTCCTAAGACAAAACAAGGACAACACAAAAATCCATGATTTAATAATCATGCCAGCAATGCAGCACATGTTGGCAAAGAACGTCTTTGCATGTTCCTATCGTGCACGTCTCGTGCATTTTCACATTAGTGAGGGGCGTGGTTTTGGTCAGAAGGGCTTGAAGTAAGGCTTTATTCAAATCTTGCCAGCGGCTTGAAGACCGCCAACGCTCAGAAAGCAATTTTGCATTTTAGGATTGCAAAAAAATCTAACAATGTGTTTAGATGGCTAAACCCATGTATTTCTTGTTTTTATGGAAAGCAAATATGAATTTATGAAAGGTAATTGTAATATATTTGTATTATGTCGTTTTCAATCAATAATGTAGTCATTTACATTTCAAGGATGAGCTTGCTCGGGTCCTGGTGACGCTGTTCGACTCCCGTCACCTCCTCTACCAATTACTATGGAATATGTTCTCCAAAGAGGTGGAGCTTGCTGACTCCATGCAGACCCTTTTTCGGGGAAACAGCCTGGCTAGCAAAATAATGACCTTTTGTTTCAAGGTAGGAAACTTCACAACTGCAGGCAATTTTCTTTGGACATTCATTTTTTTCTTAGAAATTGTAATTTTGTTATGTCATTGTATTACTATGTTATGTTATCTGATACAAATTAGTTTCCAACTCAATGGAAACAAAATCATTCTGTATTCATTTTGGTTGTATATTAGGTCTATGGAGCAGCATACCTGCAGAAGTTACTGGAACCTTTGTTAAAAGGGGTGATCTCAACCCCTGAACACATCAGTTTTGAGGTGGACTCCACTCGGTATGAAACTCTTTTTTTATCAGTCCCTTAGATTCTATTTTACTCTCTTCATGAGAAACATAACAGCCAAAAATATTTGCTTCTAATTGATTCAATGTATCCACATGGTGGTGCTGTGGCCTATCCACTTTCCTTCTGTTTTTCTTGACACTAAAGCCAGCAGCACACTGAGCAACATGACAGAACACAGCTGAACTATTCAGTCATGTCATACAGAGTGCGTGGTTCTGGAACCCATTTTCCGTCGTCACCCACCGTCTGCAACTAGTTTGGCAGCGATTCCAAATGTCAACTCAAAATGAATGACGCCGCAACAGCACATTTCAGCCAATTAAGTGTGGTAGGATAAAGGCAAAATGATCCCGACTTCTCCTAATGAGATGGGAACTAATATCATCCCACCCCCCCTTCATTTCTCATCCTCATGTCCAGGTTTTGCGAGCTGCTCTTCTTCTGTAGGCCATTTGCTCATTTTCTAGGAATTATTCAAAATTTTAAATGTAGCTTCTCACCGACTGTGGAACCTTGTCATGAATTGAGTAATTAATAATTGATGGTTTAGGGAAACCACCGTTTCATATGTTATTTGCAATTATTGTGCGATTTCTTTTTTTCACATACTGCCAAATCGGTTTGGATTTTTTTCTCCTTTTAACACCGGCACATAAAATCACTGAAAGCCTTTATTTTGGGATTCACTGATACAGGTATCCATAATGTCACTGTACAAATGTACTCGGACACAGAGTCTTAAAATGCTTTGATACTCTGACACCGATACCACTTCACCAGCCTAACCGTATATCTTTCGGGTAAGACCCATGCCAGCCGCCAACCGTGTGTAGATACGTCAAGGTAAACATGGATGAAAACTACTTTAGCCGTCTGCAAATTAATCACTGACAAAATCGGGGTTCCCACACATCCTGAAAAGCCTGGAAAATGATTGACCAATTAATAGGAAGGAATTGGAATGAAAGCCAACAAACTGAAAAGTCGCCATTCATCCAACCATACATAAGGTGATCCAGTTTACAAGGCACACTGTCAATTCTTTTGTGAAAATGAAAAAATCTCAAGTATGCCTTATGGTCCGAAAATCACGGTAGTCTTACTCGGCCACATTTGACCCCGTATGTCATGTCTGCTCCATTGTCCAACAGCAGAAACATAAAACGCTCTATATCAATGAGGAAAAACTTCATTTGAAATTTGGCTCGATTAAGATATGTGCACAGAGAAGCAGAGTGATGACTTTGCAGTTTTTAACTAGTTTTTACGCCCCTGGGCTATTCAACCTGGCTGTGGTAGTGCCACAGGTCCTACCATGGACTTCGGCCTTTCTCCAACCGATCACCAGCTCATTAGTCGTTACCTGTATTCCATAAACTTGTTTCACTTAGCAGTGAACGTAATTGAGATGCCCAAAATATTAGTGTTGTGACTTTGGTGAACGAAGCGTTCTTTTGAACGGCTCTTTTGTGGTAAATGATGAGACTCAATTCACAGGTGCGAGAGAGCCGTTCATTTGTTTTTTTGAGCAATTCATTGTGGTATTTTGAAACATTGAAGCAATCTGGTGGAATATACAAGACAGTAGGTACATTTGTACAAAATAACACCTCTTCAAAGCTTGTGGAGGAATTTATTTGTGTATGTTGTGATAACTTGGCTCATAGTATAGCAGATAAAAAGCCGGAAGAACTTCTGGAAAAGAATTTCAAGAAAAGAGAGGAAACCCTGAAAATTGATGATGAACTTCGTCTTCATTGCTGTGATGCAAGCTAGTTTCCAGAGTTCCGTCATCCGCTCTGCTCCAGACCACAATACGTCGCCCGCACGGCCCAGCCCACTTCTGCCCCGCGGCAACAGAGGCTATCTGGTTGATCCAGCAAAGATCATATCTACAGTATTATCTCAAAGATTAACATATGTAAATCCAAGTAATCTACACACTGACCTGAACAGAGAAAATACCTTTTCATGGCACTGTAGTGTACAATTCAGTTTGCTCAATTTTGTTACTAAAACTATTCTGCGAGTTTGGTTTGGGGTTTTTTTTCTTAAAAGTTGGATACTTTCTCCTGACTAGAATAGAAAGTAGACCTCATTTCTGTGTGTTTTTCTTCCTTTTACTCATCAGACTGGAACAAGGTGAGAACTTGGAAGATAATCAGAGAAACCTGTTACAGATCACTGAACGCTTCTTCCATGCCATCATCGGCTCATCCAGCGAGTTCCCCCCTCAGCTTCGCAGCGTCTGCCACTGTCTCTACCAGGTAGACACCCCCCAAATTCAACTCATTCATGACCCGTAGCTTCTAACCACCCCGTTTCTCATGTATACATTTCAAGCTCCTGCTTCTCCATTCTCTCCAATTTGTGATGCTGCTGAACTCGCTGCTCTCTTCATCGCGCACATACTTGCATAGCTGTTCATATTTTTCTGATCTATAGCCCCTTTTCATGATTGGATTTCATCCCACGATATTGAAATAATTCAGTTTTTAGAATCGACTGTTTTATAATCTCCTGAAAGACAAGCAAGTAAAGCATCACCATGCTATAATTGGGTTTATTTTCTGGATTTTTGCCATCACCATAATCTCTGACAAGAATTAAAATGTGAGAAATATGGGGGGGGGCTTTGATCAATCCAATGCGGCGAACGTTCTCTTCTTTCACCTTAACCAGCAGAAGGACAGAACTGAAAGGAGAGGGGTTCTCAAACTTTTTCGGGGCATCAGGAGATTTATTTTTTAAGCACCCCCTTTCTAATCAAAATAAATAGAATTGTTAATTTTTTGAGTGGCTGTCACAAAACAGGATTTTCTAAGGGTGTGGTGCGATGCATATAATAAACATCATTACCCTTTTGATCCTGGAGTCACTGAGGGTGTCATGGTTTGTTCACCTGTATTCCGTGTCCCCAGCGGAGGTTCAATTCCTACTCGGCTTCATGAGTGTGAAAGAAAGTATAAAGTATAAAAGTATTAAAAAAAAGTATAAAAGAGTTATATGTGCCCTATGATAGATTGGCGTCCAGACCTGGGTGCAGTATTTCCATGAGTTAGCTTCAGCTTTCTGTGACTTTGAACAGGATAAGCAGTAAAGTTTTAAAAATGGATTGATGACACAAGTGTATCTACACAGTAACAACTGACTTGTGCAATGACTATCAATAGTGTACATCCCTGTTAAAATGTCATGTTTTTGTGGTTTAAAAATAAATAAATCTGACCAAATTAATCAGAGAAATCTTTTCAAAAAGCGAAACAAAAATAAAAACGATGCCAAGAACTGAATGCCCCTCCAAAATTGACGAAAAGACGAGAAGAAAACTGTCACCGTCGGCCAGAGGCTGCAAATTTCTGAAATTTGCACATTTCATCTTGAAATACACGGGTACCTTATGCTTCAAGTGCTGCAGGGAGCACCTTAGCCGTACCTCTGATTTTGCAGTTCCTCACTAACTGGGTTGAGGAGGCTTATAGTTGGCAAGTGTCTGTTCCGGACTCTTGTCACGTCCCCATTATGTTTTCAGGCACTTATAATCCCTTCAGGGACAGCGGTTACAACAGTGGACAGCCTATTATGTTATCAAGTGACAGGTTATCATTATTGGTGCATAAAAGGGCTAATATGCTTCTAATTTTTCACAAGCAGGCTAATTAATATTTTTATTATTTGTGTTCATAATATCCTTGCGCAGTCAGATGAGGGAGCGGGCACCTGGACAATGTTTCCAAAAGCTCCCTTGGCTTACCAGTACCAGTTACGTCCAGAGGTCTGCACTTTTTGAAACGATCAGGCATAATTTATTGCAAATTATTTTGCGAACCCCCAATGTACAACTTGTGGACCCCAGTTTGAGAACCCTTGCTCTTGGGTGTATGCGTTCAGTATGTCAAATTTTATTGAGAGAGAAAGAAAGACATTGATCCTGACATCTAAAAGAAAATTAGGCATTTAAACCTGCAATTTAACTCCAACCATTTGAAAACCAATGTTTTTAATTTTTGCTGGCAATGGCAAAAATAATTTAAATCGGGTTCCTCTTGAAAAGATATTCTCCAGAGAACGTCAGGTATATGTATCCCCGTGGGACATATGATTAACTTTCTAATCAAGCAAAGTTTACCTGGAATGTTTTTCCTTTGAGTTATATGATCTGCAAAAATCCTAAACATTCAATACATTGAAGGCTTTGATCACATCTGAAGCATGAGGGCATGGCAAACTACTGTTCCACAATAGAAAGAAGAAAGTTGCGTCTATTACGAAATGCAAATAACAACAATAGGAAAAAAAAGTATTTTGAAGATAAGAGTGCTATTATTTTTTGGCAAGTTCTATTTCCAATGGATTTTAAATTTGGAACTATAATATTTTAAGATGATGCAATCGGTGTGATCACTGCATTAACGAGTGAAATTTTTTTTACTTGGCCATGACGACACATTTATTTTGCCTAAAATCAAGGCAGCTTCACGCTACTGCTGCCACTACTACTGCTCTAACTGCTGCACATCATGTTGGCGCTGTTGTCCAGGCGTTGAATTTTATGCTTAAGTGAACACCCAAACAGTGATCCTGTACTTGTTCACTGATTTTGCTTTTTTAACTTTTGCTTTCCCATTCTTCATTTGGAGTTTTCTTATGCAGCTTATAAGGCACACAAAGAGTGCATTAAATTCTAGCAACAACAGCGTACGCATGGCATGCTTCCTTGCCAATTAACAAATAGCTCTGTGACTCATTTTTTTCTGTCATTGACAAGATCGTTAGTTTTCAGCTTATCTGTCTACCTTGATTGGTAAGGTTATGTGCGTATGTATAGCTGGTGCTGTGACCATGATTGTACTCGTCTCTGTTCTGTAGGCTACTTGCCACTCTCTACTGAATAAGGCAACTGTAAAAGAAAAAAAGGAAAACAAAAAAGCAGTAAGTTTGGAGACTCTATTTTCCCTCAGATACTTTCCCCCAAATTCTTTCTCCCTAAAGCAAAAAAAGGCTTTTTTTTTTCATTTTCCCCACTTGGTTTATTGTCTTCATTTGTTTAAAATGAATTTGAATTGCGTGTCCCTCAAGAAATGTTTTATTCTTTTCTGCATTTTCAATTTGTGTACAATAGGGATGCACCGATTGATTGTGAAGTTTCACCTTAGTTGGCGACCATCACTCTAAAACCAATCCCCCGCTGATTACAATTAAGCCTGTTTACACTTTAATCCAGAGAACCAAACGCCTGCCTCTGCTTTTTATTTCAATTTATTATGTTTTAAATGTGACAGCTTTAATTTAACTGATCATGCTCTCATACTGCCTAAAAAGGTAAACATTTTAAAAAGTATTGACATAGCAGTTCAAATTCTGAACAGATGGTAAACTTCATAGCACAGCCGTTAAGTCGGAGAGCATTTGGTGCTGTCACTTAAATGACTTCTCGAACTGTAAAGACTCTGGCAAGTGAGCGGCTTAAGCAAAGTTCACTTATGTTCACTATATAACTATGGCTATGTTCACATTGCAGTGTGTGTTACTAAACTGTTACAAAAAAAAAAATTAATGTACAATTGTACGTATAGTCTCCCTGACAACCACTCTCACCCACACGCATCACGAAAGTACCCGATTATTTGCACATACAGAAGAGGCCCATGTCTGGCATTAAAGAAATAAAAAGTAATTGCACTCATTTGAGGACATTACTCAAGCAAAAAATGGTTACCTTCATCTTCCAATACATCTTAACCCTTCTGCAGTACAATATAGTACTTCACAATCGAATATTTATCCAAATAAAATTTTTAAATATATCACATTGTTCTCACCACAGATGCATACCTGTCTGTATATGCTAACTTGTGCACTCATACATAACTGCTCTAAAATTGATGCCACACCCCCCCCCCCCATCTCCCTGCAAAAAAAACCACAGCCAAAAACACTCAAAAACAAGCCACACTACAAAGCAATGTTGGTTGACCGAGACTCATAAAGTCCCTTTTTTTTTGTTGCAAAGTGTGCCTTGAAAGTGAATTTATTATCATGGTCTCATCATTCTCCATCGTAAATCAAGTTTGGGATGCACATAGAGCTCAACCAATCTGAAGCGATAGCAGCAGAACCAATGAGAGGACTGAGAAACTCACTCCGTCACCCGCCGGCGAGAATGCGTTTCGGAGGTGAATCTCCATTCTGATTGGTTAAAAGATCCACCAACGATTTTACTGGTACATGCGTGTGTGATCGATGCCTGCACTCAAAGTTCATAAGGCATTTGAATAAATAATATTAGCATGGCAACACATCGAATCTGTAGTCTGATTGGACAAAAAAAACAACAGACTGTTGGAAATCAATTATAATTTCATTTAAGATGTAAATTCTTCAGTGTTTGGGGGTGCAGAGAAGAATTTGAAGCAGGGAGCAGGAATAGTGTACCAGAACATCTGTACCAAATATGAACAAGAGGTCCAAGAATCAAGATGGGCGAGGCACTTCCAAAGCATCAACCCAGCTGGCCAAGATTTTGTGGGACTTCCAGATCCAGACTGACTAGCCTGACATATTGAGGGTGTGTAAACATCAGAAGACAGCAGTTGTGATGGATCTCGCAAGTGATGTCGTCAACATCTAGAAAATGGAACATTTTATATATATATATATATATATATATATATCCATCCATCCATTTTCCACCGCTTATCTGGGGTCGGTTCGTAGGGGCAGCAGCTTTAGGAGGGAAGCCCAGACTTCCCTCTCCCCAGCCACTTCTTCGGGCTCTTCCCAGCGGATCCCAAGGCGTTCACAGGCAGGCTGGGTGACATAGTCCCTCCAGCTTGTCCTGGGTCGTCCCCCGGGGCCTCCTGCCAGTGGGACATGCCCAGAACACCTCACCAGGGAGGCGTCCAGGAGACATCCTAATTAGGTGCCTGAGCCACCTCATCTGGTTCCTCTCGATGTGGAGGAGAAGCGGCTCTACTCTGAGTCCCTCCTGGATGACCGAGCTTCTCACCTTATCTCTAAACGAGAGCCCGGACACTCTGCGGAGAAAACTCATTTCGGCCGCCTGTATCCGGGATCTTGTTCTTTCGGTCATGACCTATAGCTCGTGACCATAAGGGGTGTTCACATGGCAACATTTGCTCCGGTGCTGCTACCCCAGTCGATCGTTCACATGTGCAAAGTTACACTGGTGTAGCCCCTGAAAACAGCTTAATCCGGAGCAAATTTAACCCACCTCAGAGAGGTGTTTTAAAATTTTTCTCCGGAGCAAATGCTCGTTTGCGGGGCAGCACCGATGTAAAATGGTACGTGTGAACGCTGCGGGGTGAAAAATTTGCTCCGGAGTTGATTACATACAGCTAGAATGTGTTGCTTTCATGCTCTGTCTCGGAGTTGTTTGTGTAGTTGGTTCCTCTGCTGAGTGTTCACAGCCCCCCCAAAGAATTTATTTTGTGATTGCCTCTCTTGATTTTCTGTTTGGTTTTCTGAGTGTCATTGAAGTCATCGTTGATTTACGTTTTCGGGGGCGGTTATTGAACGCCTCTCGCGCAGACCGAGAAGGAGAAGGATGTGCCTGTACAGTAGTTGCTTGAGTTTTAAAAAGAACGAACACGACGGCTCTGTTTTGCACCGCTGCAGAAACTGCCAAATGAACGCAAGTGGGGCTGCATCGGGGCTGCTCTGGTGTAAGATATATCGCAACAAAATAAATCGGTGCAGTACCGGAGCAAATCTATGTTGTGTGAACACCCCTATAGATGAGGGTTGGGACGTAGATCGACCGGTAAATTGAGAGCTTCGCCCTATTGCTCAGCTCGTTCTTTACCACGACAGACCGATACGAAGTCGGCATCACAGCAGACGCTGCACCGATCCGTCTGTCGATCTCTCGCTCCCTCCTGCCCTCATTCGTGAATAAGACCCCAAAATACTTTAACTCTTCCACTTGGGGCAAGATCTCCTCCCAAACCCGGAGAGGGCACTCAACCCTTTTCTGACTGGGGACCATTGTTTCAGATTTGGAGGTGCTGATCTTCATCTCAACTGCTTCACACTCAGCTGCGAAACGCTCCAGTGAGAGTTGGAGAGCCCTGCTTGAAGGAGCCAACAGTACCACATCATCTGCAAAAAGCAGAGATGCAATACTGAGGCCACCAAAACGGACCGCCTCAACGCTTCGGCTGCGCCTAGAAATTCTGTCCATAAAGGTGATGAACAGAATCGGCGACAAAGGGCAGCCAACAAAAACTGCAATATAGGCGTATCCAAAAAAAATCACAACAGTAAAATACCTACAGTATTTTAATGTTTATTTTTTTCTGTCTTGGGGATAAAATATTACTTGGATTGTTTTGTTGGATGCATTCTTTGGTTTATGATGTTTGCCTGTGTGTCATAGTTTTCTTGCTAGTTGCAAGTAACTGTCCCGTTGATCATTGATGTCTGGTAATTCTTGTGCATACTGAAGGATTTTTGTTGCCATTTTCATTACTTCCTTGCTGGATGGTGGCTTGTCATCAGGAGTTGAGTCCATGCCTAGTTTCGTAAATTTGCATCTTTCCGACTAAATGTCTGATGGATCTTTTTAACTTTGTGTCCAGCCTGCTCAAAAAGGCATTTCACTCCGCTCCAGTCGTTACAGTTCTTCTACGTTTCGATGCGATGATCTACACGACGTAAGTGAATAAAGTTAAAATCTTTCGCAATTACAGTAAAACACACGCCAATAAAAAGTCACTTACATGTCTTCGTTTCGAATCTGATGAATGAAAACGGCTAAGCGAACAGTTTCTTCGGTCGTGTCGAGTGGTTGCTGCTTTTAAGAAGTGCCGCGTTCTCCAGGACGTAAGTGAATAAAGTTAAAATCATTGACAAATACAGTAAAACGCGCGGCAATAAAAAGTCACTTACACGTAGTCGTTTAGAATCTGATGATCGAAAAACGCGAAGTGAAAACTTGTTTCAGCGTCAGTATTTTCCGTCGCATCGGGTGGGCGTTGCGTGCATTTAAGCTCATGCGGCATTACACCTCCATCTGGGTTACGGGTAGTGGAATTTCCGCTTACGCAAGTTCCGGTAACACGTAATATCGTAGTCAAAATGTTAATGCATAGGTTTTTATTCCGGGTGAAGGATATTCCTTTCTATAGAATTCCAGGGATGGGAATATTTACTGTATATATACAGTATGTATATTAGAGCTGTCAAACGATTAAAATATTTAATCTACTGTATTTTCATGACCATTCGGCGCACCGTAGCACGGAAGCTAAACAGATTTCCGTTGTATTTTATTTAGCCATCGTACAATGTACTCACGTTTTTCGATCAATCATCACCCAGAAATCCATCAAAGTTCTCATCCTCTGTATCAGAAGCAGAGGACTGCACATCTCAGTTGTCATTGAATGCATCACATGCTAGTGTGAGTTGCTACGCATTGCCGAGCGGAAAGGAGGAGTAGCAACAGCAAAGTCAACATTTCTCTCGTGTGAAGCTTTCCCACATTTGAAAGTAAAGAACAGAGCGAAACATGGTGGCAGCGCGCGTGTGTGTAGAAAGAATTGAACAATTGTGCAAGTACCGGTAATCCATCAAAAGCGCCGTGCTCCCTCTCGTTGTCAGAGTCAAACTCATTGCTATGTGGCTCCACAGAAATGCCGGCTTTGCCAAAAACTCGAACAACAGTACAAGACAAGCAGACATGTTCGTCCAAGCAGCCACAATCCATTCGCAAATTGTGGCGTAACTCGCCCAGCGCTGCCTCTCACTCTTTGTAAAGTTGTGTTTGCCATCGATAATCCATTGTTCCCATGCCGTTCGCAACTTTACTTTGAATGCCCGGTTGATGCCGATGTCCAGCGGTTGGAGTTCTTTAGTCAAGCCTCCGGGAATAACGGCAGGCTCTGAGTTCATTTGCTTGACTTGGTTTTTCACCGCTGTTGTGAGATGGGCACGCATGCCAAAAGCATAACCGATGGCTTGAAGTTTGAACTGAGCTTCGTAGGCGTGTCTCTTTGTCGAATTTATTTTCGGGGGTTCTTAGAAACCAAAACTGAAATTGTTTTGCAACAATGCACATTGCCACACTCTATACAGGTGTTGGTACCTGCTTGGAGTGACCCTTTAGCGTCCACTTACACGCCCACCCTTCACTCATTGGCGGACTTTCCCCCGCATGCCTGTCCTCTCTCACGTCTGCCTTCTCTCTCTCTCTCTCTCCATATATGTATATATACACGCCCACCCTTCACTGATTGGCTGACTTCTTTGCCGCAAGCCTGTCCACAGTCACTTCCGCCTTTTCTCTATATAAACAGCGTGTCGGCTGTCAGTCAGGTTTTGGAACTCAACGCATACAAAAGACGCTCCGCATCATAAGGCGTCCTATCTATTTTGGAGAGAATTTGACTTTTAATGGTGCCTTACAGTCGTGAAAATACGGTAATTAAAAATGCAACTGTCATAATTAACTCAAATTCACAAAAATTAATCGTGATTACTCACGCATTTTTTATCGTTTCTGAATTTCCTTTAATCTTTTTTTGCCCTATTTGCCTCATTTTAATGCTCTCATCAACATGGAATCATGAATCAGTTTTCTATGTGCAAAATGCAAATATTTACTAATAACAATTTCGATTTTCAATTTTACGTGAACATTTTTCACTTGGAGCAGTTATTCACATATAATATCTCACACAATATTACTGTCCATCAACAACAGTGGAAAAAAATATTTTGTCACACAACAGCTGCTTTAACAGCTTTTTATGGAATCAAAACAGAGCAATATAACAAAGTGCACATCTAAGGTAAACTAGTACTCAGCCTATAGTGGATTTAAGCCATGGTTGCATACTTCGTTTTTCTCAAGTTTACTTTGAACACAGCAGTCAGGCTATGTTGATTATGTTGGTTCTTCTTGCGCGTAAGTCTAAACGGTTTTGTGTCGACATTTCGGATGACTACACTTGGTTCGATGACAACACTGGAGAAGTTTTATTTTCGCTAGGTCGCTACCACTGCACCACTGAACTCTCGATGTGCCTCAGCGCACCGTCGCTGTTAGACGAAAACAGAGAAGCTCCACCCACTTTATATGGACACGTAACACTGTAACCTTCCACACAAAATAGTTCCAAACAAGTAATAATCGCGTCAGTGGCATACATCGTATTCGACAGGCTACCTGCTCTTTATTCACCAGAGGCTCATCAACCTAGTCTCTATTTCTCTACCAAAACAGTGTCTTCATCCACTTGGTGTACCTTAGCCTTCTCCGCTATGTACAATCTCTGTACACAGCTTGTAATGGAGGCTCTCGCTGGCAATCCGTAGTGGAGTCGTCGATGAATGATTTGAGCTGTGGACAATGTTGACAAGCTTGCATGCAGTAGCCATACATTTAGCTATGGCTTCAGCAAATTTGTTCTTCGTTGTGTCATCCATTTTCTTCACTTTGAAATGATCCATAGCTGTCTATCTTAGACGAGGGGGCGTAATACCCACGTCAGGTGTGTGGTTGGCCATTAAGTGGTATTTCAGACTCGACGTGCTATGATGATAGCTCAGTTTACGACTGCAAAACATACAGGTAACTTTGGTCTTGTCAGTGGAACAATCTGGCAACTTTTTAAAAGTAAACTCTCCATTCATAAACTCTTTAAGTATCCGTTTTCGGTGTCTCTGCCGTGGCAGGCAAAACAAACGTGCGTGGACCCGTGCAGCGTGCTTCTTGTTTTGTTTCTGGTTTATTTATAGAGCAACGTAACATCCGCTGTGACGTGTGCCGCGTTAATCTCACGAGAAAAAAAATAATCCTGTGAAAATTCATTAATCATTCATCAAATTAATGCCAATAAAAACGCGCTAAACTGACAGCGCTAAAATTATATATATATACTGTATATATATATATATATATATATAATATATACACACACACACACACACAGTAAATGTTCCCACCTACGGACTTCTGTCAAACGGAAATTCCCTCATCGGAATAAAAACCTATGCATTAAAATTTCGACTACGATATTACATTAACCATCGATTCCTAACAACGGAAGTTCCGGAAGCCATACGGAAGCCCACAGTGGCGCAAACTCAAGCAAGTCCCGCTCGATACTGCTGAAAAACTGTCCGCGCCGCTATTTACTCTCATCGGTTCCAAAACGGCGACATGTAAGTGACTCTCTTGGCATGGGTTTTTACTGGAATCGCAAATGATTGTTTTATTTCATTCATTTACATTTACGTCCTCTAGATCATGGCATCCAAACAAATAGAAACGGTAATGACCATGGAAGGGAGAGTGGAATGCATTTGATTAGCTGCTCAGAGTAAATTGCTTGTGGCTCGATGGACAGTCGAGTAAACGGACGTTTCTTGGAATGCTTTACCTGTTATTGTGCTAAAAGCCTTCTGCGAACTGGACCGTTAATTACAGAGAAGGTTAGTTCAATAGAACTAACTATGGGCATCAAGGAAATCGAAGCGTCCCGTCGCTGGCTTCAAATGTTTGTTGCATCAGCTGAACAATGCTGTCTTATGTGGTGATTGTGGGTAGGTGAAGTTCAAAACAGTGAGTGGAAAGAAAAGCCACCAGGTCTGTTACTAGTCTCATTTTGTAGCAAATGGTCCCAATTTCATGACACATCTTGTACTGTATTTTGTTCATATACTCTACCTGTACTACAAACTGTAGTTTTTGTTATAAAAATGTTTTGGGCAATATATTTTTGCATTTTCGTGCTAGTGTTGTTACGCATGTATTTTGTTAACATACTTGCATGTTTAAAGGACATGTACCACAGTCGTTTTCCACATAAGGAAATTGTTACAGTGAAACTCCTCTACAACGAAACCTCCATGGGTGAAAATACCCCCCATAGTGTGAAAAAATGTTCGTGCATGAAAGCCATTCCCCCTTTTCTTCTCCCCCTAGGACGAAAAGTTACGCAGTTATGTATGAGTGCACAAGTCCTTACTCGAGAATATTTACCTGTGTGTGTGTGTATATATCAGAATCATCTTTATTGGCCAAGTATATAGAACTGTTAAGGAATTTATTTCTTACTGTGATTTTATTTAGCCCCTCTCTGTTGTTGGATCTGTTTAAACATTTCAAACAAAGAATGTAGTATGCTGTTGAAGGTATTTCCTGCTCACTGTGATTACAATCACCTTAAGTGCCCCTTGACTCCCACCACTTTTCGGCCCCCCTCCAGAGGGCATGTTTAACATCAAAAGAGGAACAGTTATCTCAAGTATCTGTGTTGCTGCCATCACATAAAAGCTCAGACCGAAGAGAATAGGGGGTGTAGTGGTGTTCTGGTCTCACCTCACCACTCCCAACTTTTTCCAGCCACACCGGGTCAGATGACATGTTAATTTCTTTGTTTCTGGGATTTGCATGGAGGCGTAACTGCCCGCCTCTCATTATCATATTGTCTCTATCTATTCTCATGACCGAATCAATTCGTATTGTGATACGATACGAAACGATAAACTGTAGAAAACATGGCGCGGTGTTGGGTCTTTATTCCGCCTTATGCGCACTTTTGCAGCCTGTTAACTATCGTAGCTCACACGTACCGTTTTAAAGTGCTTCCCAGGGCCCTCCTAGATTCCTATTCTTTGCCCGTGCCCTCGGCGAATTGTACAAGAAGCAAACTCTGAATGAGAATAATGACGATAAAAGATAGACCGCAACAGCTCTGATTGCAGACTGCTGAGCGCCAACAACTTCCGGTGACGTAATCACGCGCCATCATAAATTCAAAGTTTACCTGCTTTATTTTAATTTTAAAACATTTTTTTGTGAAAATGAGACTGATATGATGATTAGGTTGCCGCGTACATTAACACAAAAGTATATTACTAACATGTACAAAGACACACAACTGGTTGTTTTGTGTTTTTTTTTCTCCTCGACACTCCTCGAATCTATTTGGGACCTGTCTTAGATCTACCGGTAGTTCAGGATCGACCTAATGGGCACCCCTGGAATAGACAGTCTGTCACAGAGTCAAAAGCGTGACTCGACACAAGCGAAGGTGCTGGGAGGGTCTGTGAAGATGAGCAGCCAATCAGGTCACGGGATGAATCTACTCGTGCTGTCATTGGTCGACGTCGCACCGGAAACTAATCATGTGCCTTGAATGAATGCCCGTTACATATACTGTACAGGCTCAGAGTCATTCGACTTTTTTTCTGAATACGGTATTTTGTTGAAAAAAAGCGTGATGACTGAAGCCGCGATAAATGAAACGCAAAATAGCAAGGATCACAATTTTTTTTCCCCCCAATGCCATTGAGTGATCTGTTGTCAATTGATCTTTTTCTACAATACCAACATTTATTTTGAATGTATAAACATAATACTACCGCCATATAACATCCACCCATCCACTATCAAAAGCTTGAGCCTTTCCCAGCTCTTGAGCCTTTCCCAGCTGTCTTGGGGCAGTAGGTGAGACGCACCTTGAACTGGTTACCAGCCAATCGCAGGGCACACAGACAAACAAGCATTCGCGCTCACAGTCACACCTAGGAAAATTTTAGAGCATTCAATCAACTTGCCATGCATTTGCACATAACGGTCTAAATCAATCTATCTATCAAACTGGCAAAAACGCACAAAATTCCTAAAATATTTCCGTTTTTCTTTTACTACTTACTTTTCTTGAACTAGTTGCTGTGGCTTTCAACTTATTTTAGTAGGTCTTGAACTCCTCATGTCATACTGACTATAAAATATAGACTGTTCAGTTGTATTTGGCTCCCAACTAAAAATAAATAACTTGGTCTTATTACAACCATATCAATTTGGTTTGAAGCATGGCCTATAATTACGATACAAAATGGTAGAAATTGCACAAAAGACAAATGCAAACATTTCTTTTTGCCTTTACACCATCTTCTGTATTGGAAGTTTGACAAGTGCTGAATTACATTTGACTTTCAGAGATTGTTATTGTTACGCAAAATAAATTGTGACATGATTTGTCACGTGTAACCCTGTCTTGCTTCCAAACAAGATGTAAAAATCATCCATTTGGCTCTTCCACTTTTGGACATCATGACTTACTTGTTCTACATCTGTCATTCACTGTTTGAAAATCAATCAACATCATTCAACACATTTTCTTCTGAATGTGGCTGGGTTAATGCTCATTTTCTCGCTCTTTTAATCCTAATTTTAAAATGTATCTGTTGTGATTCACTCTTGCTCTGGGTCTCGCCATGCATGAATTCAGAGTAACCTTATTCACTTTTCCTTAACCCAAAACCAGCATTTATGTTGCCATGGTTCACCTTACTCTGGTCATCTGGAGATAGCAATACCGGATAATCATTTTTCAAATCATTGGTTTATTGTGCCCTTCATTAAAACTCATGTTTTTGTCCTTCTCTTTGCCTCTTCCTGGCCCCCTTTCCCAAACCTCTCTACTTTATTTTTGTTTGACATCTATTTTGTTTTTCCCCTTGTCAACTGCCCCTGATTCTTTCATGCTCCTTTACATAGGTGGTGAGTCAGCGATTCCCACAGAATAGTATTGGTGCAGTGGGCAGCGCCATGTTTCTGCGATTTGTAAATCCAGCTATTGTATCCCCATATGAGGCTGGCATCCTGGAGAAAAAGCCTCTTCCTAGAATCGAACGAGGTCTCAAGCTCATGTCTAAGGTAAGGACATAAAAACAATATTTATAAAATAATAATGTGGATAGTCCGAAACAACACTGCATTTGTTCGTCTGCTTAATTGTGATAATGGTCGATGATTTGCCACAGCCTAAGTGACGGATCATTGCTGTGCGTTCATTTCAGTGCAGTTGGGGCATGTGATGTTAACCTTTTAAAAATGCATGTGAACTGTTTTTGTATGTAATATACTGGAGTGTGAACAAAAATGAGTTTATATGAAGAACAAATAATTATAAATAAGAACAAATAATAAGAAAATTCAATTCAAATTAGGTTTAATTTAGATTAAGGAATACAAAACACATTTTAAAAATATACTTAATTCTTCCATGCAGTGCTATTATTTATTTATTAGTTATTATTTATTGGCTGAAACATTTAGTCCCACATATATTCTGCAGGACAATGCAATGGCACTGAGAAACGGTTTTAATTTTAGTTGAATGCTACAGAATAACTTAACTGTCAGTGGTTTGAAGGTGTTCCCTCACAGAGACACATTCACCTTAATCCTGGTCTGTACACATACCACCCAGTATTTCATGTTATTTTCATCAGATCAGACAATCATGATAAAGGCGCTGCCTATGTAAGCACACTCTGTCTCAAAGCTTAGAACATTGGCAGACTCCATTCATGGTCGTTGTAAGTGTAATTGTGGTCTTTTCCTTTAGATTTTGCAGAGCATTGCCAACCATGTCTTGTTTACAAAGGAAGAGCACATGAGACCCTTCAATGATTTTGTGAAGAACAACTTTGATTCAGCCCGAAGGTAGGACAATCCCAATGTTAAAGGTACTGACTGTAACCACCATTGCGTCCCTCACCTGCTACCTGCTGAGAATTGTGTAGAAATAGCAAATCGTGATCAGTGGCATTGTTAAATGAAAGAAATGTTGGTTGGAAACTACTTTGCGGGCCTCCTTACCTGGAAAACCCCACTCGGCTCTGTTATGAGTAAATGTGATCCAAACCTCAATTTCTGTGGCCAGACAGGCAACAAGTTAGTCATTTGTTGTAAGAACCAACAAGTGCTACCCCAAAGCCCAATGAAAATAATTAGCCTATAGCAACCACTTGCTACTTTGAACAGGAAGTGAGTGGCTGACTGCACTCTGCCGATGTCCAGACGGCAGACAGGAACAATATGTCAGGCAGACTATCCCCGCGGCTAGTTCGATCACCTCGAGTGCCAGCTGGACGGCAACTTCTGCTGGCTATCCTAACACTACTAGAGCAACCTGTGCTAGCTGAGTTGATATCCCGGCCAGTTGGACCTTTACCTCGACTAGCCAGGCTAACACCTTTGCCAGCTGAGCCGAAACCTTGGTAGGCTAGGCTAACAACACCGCCAGTTAGACCTTCAGCTCCTCTGTCAGGGCTCACATTGTAATGTAACTGTGCTTTAATGATATGTTATGCTACAGCAATAGTGTTTGCTTGCCAGCGTGTTTTAACTGCATCAGCGTGTGTGTTGATGTCACAATTTGTACATTCACCACCCTAGTAAGGATAAATGCTTCAGAATATGGATGGATTGATATGTGTTTTGGCTTCCTCCTTTCCTACAAGCCTGGAGTCCCAGTATCTCATTGTGCTTCACGGCAATTGTTTTTATTTAATGTACCTTTAATCTGATTGTTTTTACAGTAACAGTAGTTTTGTATTCCGAATACATAATCCCGGCAACAGCTACATACCTCTGTGACTCCCCAAGCCTGGTTGCAACTGAATGAAGATTTTATATCAGGGTCTCGAACTCGAGTCCTCTGGGACCGCTTTCCTGCATGCTTTCCATATCTCATTACTGCAACACATCTGATTAATTAAATTATTCGAAATCATTGTTAGGCTCCTGCAGAGCTTGTTGATGAGCTGATCATTTCAGTCAGGGGTGATGCCACAAGAAGATATGAAAAACATGCAGGAAAAAGTGACACTTTAGGACCGAATTTGACCTCACGTACTGTAAATGCCATTTGCATATTATTGAATTGTCATTTCTTTGACTTTTGTAATTGATGTACAGTATATGTTTTCTGTTGTACTGCAATGTTGTGGAAGAGCCCAACTGGCGACTGGAGTTGAGAATTAGCATTAGTTCTAGCCGCCATATGCATTCAAATTTTAATTGTAATTATTAAGGTTTGTTGGAAACAAAGTCAAGCACCATATTGTGGTCCTCCCAGGTTGCGCACCTGCCCCATTGCGGCGCTGTTGCTGATGGGGATTGACTCAGATTAGACTATAATGTGTCTGAAGATTTCAATTGCTTCACTTTTTAGTCTAACTGGTGTCTTCATTCCTTTTGCAGTTTTTTCTTGGACATAGCATCTGACTCTCCACCCAGTGACTCCGTCAACCACAGCCTTTCCTTCATCAGTGACGGTAATGTGCTCGCCCTCCACCGACTGTTATGGAACAACCAGGAGAGGATTGGCCAGTACCTCTCCAGCAACAGGTCAGCATGTACGCTATCTAGACAAAAACAACCTGGCATACTTCTTAATTATCTGTTAGTCATTGAGGAGTTCGACTACACCCCAGTTTGACCCCTGAATACTTTTGTTTGTATAGTGAATTAATATTGCACTTCATTTTTTAAAAAGTAACTGGCACTGTGTGAATTATTTGCTAATGTAGAAAGTGACATTCTATCTCTCCAGAGACCACAAGGCTGTTGGCAGGCGTCCTTTTGACAAAATGGCAACCTTGCTGGCATATCTGGGGCCACCTGAACACAAGCCTGTGGCTGACACTCACTGGTCCAGCCTCAACCTGACCAGTTCCAAATTTGAAGAATTCATGACCAGGTAAGATTACATATAAAATAAAAGCACATCTTTCAAAGTAAAAACGAGGTATATTTTATATTTTATTTTGACTTCAGGGTCACAGTTAAGGCCAGTCTGAGACTGATACTTTGCCACAGTCTTGTCTAGTTGATTGGGCTACTCTCACTCATTAAATATAGGAGAAATAAATACAAATGTGTAAGCTGCATAAGGGCTTCCCGTGTACAAGTGGTTTGCACGTCTGCCTCACAATGCAGAGGTGCAGGGTTTAATTACAGGGCCCCGCCTTTTTGTTTGGAGTTTGCATGTTCTCCGTGCCTGTGTGGGTTTTCTCTGGGTATTCCGGCTTCCTCCTACATTCCAAAAATATACCAGGAAGGTTAATGGAATACCATACTCTAAATCAGGGGTGCTCAAACCTTTTGGACCGATGATCTACTTTTCGATCAACCACCCTCCCGCGATCGTCCTGTTACAGCGCATGCTCGCATACGCAGACACTTACACACGCATACCATGATGAGCAACAGCCACAATGGCCCCTATGATAAACTAAACAGAAAATAAAGTGGACACAAGAGTTTGAGTTTGTTAAAAAAAAAAAAAATCGCATCCTACCTTAGTGGGAGAGACCTGACACAGAGGCATGCGACGCACTTCTGCAGCCTGTTAAATATCATAGCTCATGCATACCGTTTTAAAATGCTTCTCTTGGCCCTCCAGATTGCCATTCATGAGGAGTGCAATCGGTGAATTGCACACAAAATGAACTTTGACTGATAAGAAAAAATAATCACAGCTATTTTGCAACGGCTCTAATCGCAAGCTACAATTGCATAGTGCTAACAACTTCCGGTGAGGCAGGTTACCCGCCACCGTAGGTTAAAGGTGACCTGCTTTATTTTATGTACCATATTTTCACGACCATTTGACGCACCGTACGGTTGGGCGCATTCTCATTAATGGGTGACATTTCTGTATTTTACACGTAGACAAACCGCACTGTATTAATGGGCGCAATTTTACAATGGTAAAACATACGGCAGCTTAAACATACGGCATGCATGCGCGCACGCTAACACGTTAGCTTGAAGCAAACGGTAGCATGCCAAGACATACAGATACAAGCTAAAAACACGTTTTTAAAAAGGCAACGAAAGCAGAACTGAGTTCGGGTGTATTTTATTTAGCCATCGTACAATGTTCTCACGTTTTTCGATCAATCATCACACAGAAATCCATCAAAGTCCTCATCCTCTGTATCAGAAGCAGAGGACTGCACATCCCAGTTGTCATTGAACGCTACGCATTGCCGAGCGGAAAGAAGGAGCAGCAACAGCAAAGTCAACATTTCTCTCGTGTGAAGCTTTCCCACATTTGAAAGTAAAGAACAGAGTTAAACATGGTGGCAGCGCGTGTGTGTGTAGAAAGAATTGAACAATTGTGCAAGTACAGTGCACTCCGCTTAATAGAACACCATTGGGCCGAAGCGCTTCTGTTCTACTAAGCGGAGTTTCTATTAACCGGAGACACTTTATTAGGTACACCTTCAGACACGTCGACGACCAAGTTATGCACGCAGAAAAACCCCTGCTGACGAGTTAGAAGAGATATTTCGACTGTGGACGTCCATATCTTTAATCAAACAACAAAACAACAACTTTAATCAACTTCAGTCAAACATCTCAAATCACGAGAAAAATTTCGTTACTTTTGTCTGGAAACAGGAGTCCGTAATTTTGCGGTTGACTTCCCTCTCAATGCGCTGGATAAGAGGGAAGTCCTGGAAACCGCGGGCGTACCTTCTGAGAATCCGGCAATGCATCGTATCGTCTGAGTATGTCCTTCTTATCCGCAGGTGATGGCCCTCGTCTCTTGAATGAAGTTGAAGCCATTGTGA